>NC_134359.1:61759384-61764384 GCF_048569485.1 Anomaloglossus baeobatrachus
ATATATATATATATATATACACTATCCATAAAAAAACCCTATAAATTCTTAATAGCAGTCAGAATATACTGTAGATATTACTAATATTAAAAAAAATACAATTATTATATTTAGTAGTAGTAATAATAGATTTTATCTCGCATAGTGATCATAATATTAATAGTCAATGTTATATTTGCAATCAGATCTAATTTGCACATTACTAATTCTAAATATGATTAATATTAGTAATGGTAATAATAGTAATATCAGTTGTACTGCTATTATTAGCAATGCTATTACGCCTTCAAATAATAATAATAATTATTACAATAATTAATCAGTAGAATAAATAGTGATTGGCAGTAGAATAAGCAATGGTAATATGCATAATATCATTAATAATGGGAATAATAATAATAATAAATATTCGGTGGTGGTAGTAGTAATACTGTCTACAATAATGATAAAAAAGTAATAATAAACATATATATATATATATATATATATAAAAGGAATATTGATGATATTGTTATTAATAGAGGTGATAGTATTTCTAAATGCACCAATAAAATAGTAATAATAATAATGATAATAATAAAAATAATATATATATATATATATATATACATATATATATATATATATATATATATCTGGCTTCAGCAGGTTTTTTTTTCTTCTTCTCCCCTCCATCTCCAGTTAAAAATTTGTTTATGCAGAATGGTCGTTTAATAGTGCTAATTGCAGCGCAGTTAAATTGGCCTGATTGCAGAAAAAGGAGGCAATTTGCGCGCTCTGTGTCTGCGCTGGTAAGAAATTGTTCTATAGTCACCTCTTGATAAAGAAGTGGTGGTTTAAGGCTCAGAGTCTGCACCAATTACACTGGGCTGACTGCTAGCATTCAGCCTCTATAATAGGAGTATTATTTGGTCGGTTTGAATAATATGGAAAGCTGTTCTCCTGGAAATTGCTTTTAACTTTTTTTTTAAAAAAAAGATGATTCTTTAAATTCCAGGCCCTTGTTATTTTTTTTTTGGGGGGGAGTGGGGGGATGTCATCAATGTTATACAGAATATATTCTGTATGTTCTGTAATACAATAAACCCAGGAGGTAGGTAGATAATAGATAGATAGATAGATAGATAATTGATGGATTAATGGATAGATAGATAGATAGATAGATAGATAGATAGATAGATAGATAATTGATGGATAGATAGATAATTGATAGATAGGTGATAGATAGATAGATAGATAGATACATAGATAGATAATTGATGGATTATTGGATATATAGATAATTGATGGATAGATAGATAATTGATAGATAGGTGATAGATAGATAGATAGATAGATAGATACATAGATAGATAATTGATGGATTATTGGATATATAGATAATTGATGGATAGATAGATGATAGATAGATAGATAGATAGATAATGGATCTATAACTAGAAAAAATAGATAGATAATGGATGTATAGATAGAAGAGATAGATAATAGATAGATACGTAATTGAGGGATAGAATAGATAGATAATTGATGGATAGCTAGGTAATAGATATATAGATAGAATAGATAGATTAATAGATAATAGAGGGATAGATAATTGATGTATAGAATAGATAGATAGAATTGATAGATAATTGATGGTTAGATAGATAGATAGAGATAGATAGATAATGGATTGATAATAAATGGATAAATAAAATAGATAACTGATGGATGATAGATAATAGATAGATATATAGATAGATAATGGACGGATAAATGATGATAGATAGGTAATAGATAGATAATGGATGATAAATGACGATAGATAGATAGAGCGATAGATAATTGAAGGATAGATAGATAATGGAAATATAGATAAAATAGACAATTGATGATAGATAGATAGATAGATATATAGATAGATAGATAGATAATAGATAGATAGATATATAGATAGATAATGGATGGATAAATGATGATAGATAGGTAATAGATAGATAATGGATGATAAATGACGATAGATAGATAGAGCGATAGATAATTGATGGATAGATAATGGAAATATAGATAAAATAGACATTTGATGATAGATATATAGATAGATAGATAGATAGATAGATAGATAGATAGATAGATAGATAGATAGATAGATAGATAGATAGATATGATATATTCTCTCCACAGCAGCGGGGGATGGTATCAGGTGACAATGACATTATTTATCAGGGATGCCATTTGGATGCACTTGGATTTAATGCAACATATATTAAACCATTGCAATGCAGTTAAAGGGGGGCATAATGAAGGCTTGAGCTGCCCCATGGGCTGTCTGGGAACGCCCCCCTGACACCTCTATTAGCACTTGGCATTAATATGTGCGCATTCACCTGTTAGATCACTCACCTCTCATATGTGTCTGGGTTGCAGCATTTTCCTCCTCCACAGATGATCACACATGACAAATTCTGCATCAAAGCCCCCCGGCTCCGGCTCTGTCCTTGTGCTGCGGCTCCGCAGCATCCTGCATGTGTGACAATCAGTCAATAGTATCATATAATAATAACCTGTATCAGCCTAAAGTGGGGGTGGGGTGGGGGGGGTCTGGGCTGATCATAAATCAATGATTGTATAGCTACAACGTATACTCCATAGAGGGAGAGCGTTATTTCTGCGCCAAAAAAAATCACTTCTGGGTAAATAACCCCCAACGTAAAAGATAACAGCCCAAGTGTCTTGCTAGATGTCTTGTATTAGTAAGATTTTAATTCCCCCCTCCCTTAAATTCCGCTAATGTCCAAAAGGTGGCAGAAAATAAATGTCATTAAATGAAGCGACTCTTGGGGTGTAATTAGGCAGACGCTGCCATTTGTACAATCTAATACTGTGGAATTCGCCGTTTTAGAAACAACGTTCTTTTTAAAAAAAATTGAAAGAAGGGAGTTGTTAACCCCTTAAGTAACAGTTGTAAGCAAACAAAACAAGAAGGGGTTAAATATATATTTTTTATTTATTTATTTATTTATTTTTGTAGACTTCCAGAGCGACGGAGCCTCCAATTCCTCCCCTCGGCTATGAATGGCAGGGCTTGTAAGAACTCGGAATTTTTGCAAATCTCCTCGTCTCATTGGCTAGGACGCGGCTCCCTGTCGACGTCCCATGCGATCTGATTGGGCTACAGCTGCTGCTGGTGATACTTCAAAGCAGGCGGCTGCCAGCACTTACCCTGAGTCTAGTCTGCCTCACTCAGTGCAACTTGTATAGGGAGAAGGTGGCACAGAGCGGGCAGCATCTACCCCCGGGCACTCAGCACTCCTCTACCGCAGGGACGGGCTATGGCTACGTCTATACTTGGGGTAAGTAAACATTCTCCGCTCTCTTCTTATTTGTGATATTATGGCTACAAAGTTACCGTTAAAAGTTTATATTATCTCATGATTTATTGACCGCCTGTGCCCCCTTTGCCTCCCCGTGCCACCTGCTTATATGCCCCTATGCCCATTTACCAGGCGCAATAAGCAAACTTTCTTTTATCCATTTGTTCATTCCCAACAATGCAGCCTGAACGATCTCATTTGTCCTAATCCCCAAACCATTACCCCCATGAATACAAGCAGCGGCAGCACTTAAGTATTATTCCACTCTGCAGACGTCTTGGGCTACTTGGCATTACAATCCTAAGGAGCAGCAATAAATACAGGACCCCCCTCTTTCATCAGAAGACCCCGGCACCCTGTCTGCTTTGTATTATTTCACGTCCCTCGTCACTAATGAGTATATTTATACTGATTCCATGTGCAGATGGACAGAGATGTAGCAGAGCTGAATTTGTTATTTGGCACCGTGGTTTGTTATGTGACAATGTGTCGTCTGGTTTTCTGGAGGACTGCAGGTCAGTAGGGCTATCGGGTAAAAGAAACATTGATATAACCAACTCAGCTCTGCTACATTTGTATGATCTTGAAAAATGCCGTTCTTTTTATCCATATAATTCCCCCAAATAATATTATTTATAACAACAAAAAATGATTTGAAAGATTGATATAACTAATTCAGCTTTGCTACATTTGTTTAATTTTGAGACATGGCGTTCATTTTATTAACATCATTTCCCAAAAAAAAAAAAAATAATAATAATAATAATAATATTAATACTACTACTACTACTACTACTAATAATAATAATAATAATAATGATAATAATATTAATACTACTGCTAATAATAATGATAATGATAATAATAATAAACTGATTTGAAAGATTGATATAACCAATTCAGCTCTGCTACATTTGTATAATATTGATATATGCCGTTCATTTTATCGAGATCATTTCCTAAAATAACATTAATAATAGAGAAATATGTTCTTAAATATTGATATAAAGAAATTCAGCTCTGCTACGTTTGTATAATCCTGATATATGGCGTTCATTTTATCAAAATAATTTCTCAAAATAATAATATTCATAATAATAAAAATAGTTTTGAAACATTGATATATAACCAATTCAGCTCTGCTACATTTGTATACTATTGATATATGGCGTTAATTTTATTGACATAATTTACCAAAATATTATAAAATAATAATAATAATAATAATAATAATAATAACTATTATTTAATTAAATTAATGTTTAAAAAATAAGATTTTTTCATGTTATGAAATATATATTGGCCTAAATTATTGGCTTATTTATTGATTAATTATTGACTGAACTGACTTGGCTCTTCTAAATTACAAAATTATTAGATAAGGTTTTATTTTGCAGATTCTGGGGGGATTTTTTTTGGTGAAATATTCTTCCAAAATTTTGTACAATGATGCATTATAAAATAACAGACTTGTAATTGAAATCATGCTTTGTATTCAGGTTTTGCACAGTGTATATTTATTATAGTAGTAATCAACTAAAATAATAAATCTATTTGTCATGATAAATAAGGGTTAGCGGAAAAGGTGGGAAAATATGGCAATGAAATGAAGTAGTGATCAATGAGTTAATTTACACATTAAATGAT
>NC_134359.1:61771884-61821884 GCF_048569485.1 Anomaloglossus baeobatrachus
TGATTTTAACGCTTTAGCGCCATCTATTGGCGATTTGGGGAACTGCCTAACGATCGCATTTTAAGTTCTCGAGAAATGTTATCGATTTACAAATATGTGTAAGAGGGAGTCTATTTATAATTCTGCGTATGATATATGTCATTTTTTAAAGAAATCTGTCATTTATATCGTTGCATTGTTTGTACATAAGAATCCCTTTGAAATTTACAGAAATCAGCCCAAATGTATTCACACTACTCCTTGCTGATAAGATGGAGTATTGGTGCGAGGTGTATGTACCGTACTGTGCACAGTGACTGAGTAATCAATACAATAGGAAGTCTATTACATACGATTTATGCACAACATCTACACAGGGATATTTATTTATTATATAGCGCCATTAATTCCACAGCGCTTTACAGACATCATCATCACTGCCCCCATTGAAGCTCGAAATCTAAATTCCCTATCACTATGTCTTTGGAGTGTGGGTGGAAACCGGAGAATCCAGAGGAAACCCACACAAACACGGGGAGAACATACAAACTCCTTGCATATGTCGTCCTTGGTGGGATTTGAACCCAGGACTCCAGTCCTGCAAGACTGCACTGCTAACCACTGAGCCAGCATACACTGCTAACCACTGAACCACCAGGATGCCCGAAACATTACAAACACAAAATCTGCTGATGTAATAGAGCTGAATGTCTGTTGTCCTTTGGTAAAGAGAATACACCTATTAGATGTCCTAATGTGTTGTGCCAATGAGATCTGCTACAATTCAACATATGACTAGATAGATAGGTGGATGGATGGATAGATAGATAGATATAGATAGATAGTTAGAGGGATAGATACTGTAAATATATAGGTATAAGAGAGATTGGAGAAAAGATACAAAAAGAAAGAAGGAAGGAAGGAAATAAGGAAGGAAAGAAGGAAGGAGGTAAGGAAGGAAGGAAGAAAGGAACGAAGGAAGGAAAGAAGGAAGGAAAGAAGAAAGGAGGGAAGGAAGGAAGGAAGGAAAGAAGGAAGGAGGGAAGGAAGGAGGTAAGGAAGGAAGGAAGAAAGGAACAAAGGAAAGAAGTAAGGAAAGAAGAAAGGAGGGAAGGAAGGAAGAAAGGAAGGAAGGAAAGAAGGAAGGAAGGAGGGAAGGAAGGAAGGAAGGAAAGAAGGAAGGAGGGAAGAAAGGAAGGAAGGAAGGAGGGAAGGAAGGAAGGAAAGAAGGAAGGAGGGAAGAAAGGAAGGAAGGAAGAAAAGAAGGAAGGAAAGAAGGAAGGAAGGAGGGAGGAAAGGAAGGAAGGAAGGAAAGAAGGAAGGAGGGAAGGAAGGAAGGAAGAAAGGAAGGAAGGAAGGAAGAAAGAAAAGAAGGAAGGGAGGAACAAAGGAAGGAAGGAAAGAAGTAAGAAAGAAAGAGAAAGAAGGAAGGAAGAATGGGAAGAAAAGACTAAACAGGAGGAAGACCAGAAAGTAACAGAAAAAGGAAAGATCGATAAATAGAAAGATATAGATAGACAAATAGATATAAGATAGATAGATAAATAGAAAGATAGATAGATAGATAGATAGATAGATAAAAGCTACAAAAAGAAAAGAAGGATTTATGGATGGATTGATGGATGAATGAGAAGAAAAGACTAAAGAGGAGACAGAACAGAAAGAAAATAACAGAAAAAGGAATGACAGATAAATAAATAGACAACTGATGGATAAATAGATAGATATATAGATAGATAGATTGATAGAGACCCAACTCTAATATCATCGATATACCTAAGATTGTATTTATAAATACACAATCTGCAGACATGGCAGGGTTAGATTCTGTAGTCCTGCTAAAGAGATTACATCTAATACATGTCTTGATGTGCTGAACCAAATGACAAATTCATCATTCCGATCTGTTACATTCCAGTGTGTATGTGTACGTGGAGATAGATAGATAGATAGATAGATAGATAGATAGATAGATAGATACATAGATACAGGATAGATTGATAGACAGATAGATAGATATTTGGATCCTGTTCCAATATCATCCATTTATTTGATGATTTACGAAGGGCTGTGAGGTATATTTGATTGTGACTCATTTAGTTATCACATTGGAGCGTTTCAATGCCGCCTTCAGCTGTTCCATCTGTATCTGTGGATTTTCTCATTATTCCTTTATTATGGTTCTTGCAATTGATCAGATTGATTCCTAACTGTGTCACCCATTGAGTGGTCGCTCATTAGCTTCTGGACTGTAAACTGCTAAGAAATATATTAACATGAGGATAACTCAAGGAATAATTTCAATTTGAAGGTAGAAAAAAAAATGTAAGCAGCAGTCACACACTTCATCGTAACGTCTTGTGTTAAATTTGGATTTTTTTCTTCTTCCCTAAAATAACATAACCTTGACGTTTCTGTGTGGTTGGCAGAGGTATAATTATTGCCAGAATATCGGGCAAAAAGTCCTTGTCCATTTTCCAAGGAAGAAGCAAACTAGAAACTGTAGAATTGCCTTCCTGCCTAAAGCTGCCTTACCTGAATGTCATAATTACAGTAATTATGCACATTCAAATTATATGCTAATTCAATTAGAATCAAATCGCTCTAAATCGGAACCAAATGAGCTAGTGAGGAATTAATCAATGACAACATAAATAAAGGCCTTAATAGATATTTATTTTCTGCCATCTCAAGACGACTGGGAAGTTTTTAAAAAGTCCCAATTCATTTCCTATAAACAAATATTAAATGATCACAGCTTTCCTGGTAATGTGCACTCATCAAGACGCAGCACAAGTCAGATAGGAGGGAATCCAGATAGAAAATTGCAACTTATGTAATTAGATGTCAAAGCACAAAATATTAGATGGAGCCGGTTATGTAAAGTGAGGGTCAGGCAAGCGATGTCTATCTGGAAATTCTGACTGCGTACAATTTGTATGTAATACAAAAGAATAAGGGATGTCTTTATTATATCTGTTCCGGATTATCATGTATCTACCTACAGTCCATCATTATGCAGTAACTTACACACGACAAGTATTTATTTGTAAATTTGGTCTTATCAACTAGAAAACATAAACTTGTATGTCTTTAGATTTTCCCCCATCTCTCTATCTATCTATCTATCTATCTATCTATCTATCTATCTGTCTGTCTGTCTGTCTGTCTGTCTGTCTATCTGTCTCTTTTCCCAATATATTGAAATAAATATGAACAGGTGCGAGCTGCTAAGACGCACTATATACAAACCAAAGAATACAGCCAAACTCTGTACAGGTTAAGAAATATGCAAAAACTAAATATATGAAATGTAACCTGCATTACTGCTGTATAGACTATAGTTATAAAATGAAGGCTCTTAGTACCCAGACTGGCCAAATTGTGAGTGCCCATCAGCCGCAACAAGGAGATCTTCCTCTGGAGGCATCCATTCCTGGCTTAATATTCTCTCCTCCATCTCTCTCATTTCTATCTATCTCTCAAATATCTCTATCTATCTATCTATCTATCTCTCTCTATTTATCTATCTTTCTCTTTATGTCTTCTCTGTCTCTCTTATCTCTTTTCTCACTATGTCCCTCTTATTTTTCTTTCTTTATTTCTTTTCTTTCTTACTTTCTTTCCTTGTGTTTATCCTTATTTCTTTTTTCAATTTATCAATTTCTCTGCTTGCTATCTATCTATCTATCTATCATCTATTTATCTATCTTTCTATCTATCTATCTCTACTTTGTCTCCTATCTTTCTTTTCCTTCTTTGTAGCATTTTTTTGCTTTCTTTCTCTCTTTATTTCTCTCTTCCTTACTTTCTTTTTCCTTCCTTCCTTCTTTCTTCTGTCTCCCTCCCTAATTTGTCTTTCTTTCTTTTTATTTCTCCTTCTCCGCTCTGTCTCCCTTCTTCTTTTAATTCATTCATTCATTCTTTCTTCTCTCCATCTTTCTTCTCTCCATCTCCTTTCATTCTTTCATTCTTATCTCCATCTCATTTCTTTCTCTTTTTTTCTCTTTTTCTTTCCTTTCTTTTTCTTTCCTTCTTTCTTTATTTCTTTTCTCTCTTACAATCTTATTTATTCTATCTGTCTTTATTTTTATTTATCTTCTCTGTCTCCCTTCTTTTTTTCATTCATTCATTCATTCATTTTTTTTGTTCTCTATGTCTCTTCTTTCTTTCTTCTATCCATCTCATTTCTTTCTCTTTCTTTCTTTCTTCTCTCCTATCTTTATTTCCTTCTTTCTTTTCTCCATCTCTCTACAATCTAATTTATATATTTTTTCTTTTTCTTTTTTTCTTTGTTCTCTCCTATCTTTATTTCCTTTCTTTTCTCCATTTCTCTACAATCTTATTTATATATTGTTTCTTTCTTTCTTTCTTTCTTTCTTCCTTCCTTTCTTTCTTTTTCTGTCTTTCTTTGTTCTCTCCTATCTTTATTTCCTTCTTTCTTTTCTCCATTTCTCTACAATCTTATTTATATATTGTTTCTTTCTTTCCATTTCTCTTTCTCTATTAATCCTACTCATATCTACCTTTCTCTTTTGACCTTTTACGTTTATATCTGTTTTTCTTTCTTGCATTTTATAGAAACCTCTGTCTCAGCGTTTCTTTGAGGTATGGCTGGAACCCTGTGAGAATTATTAGGTCAGGGATATGGATACACTCCAAATTACAAATAACAAAAGGTCTGAACATGCACCTATGGAATAAACATTATAGGAAGAAGTCAATCAAAATAATCATCTTAAAGATTCCAATAAAATGAAAGAAGATGAGTAGTTGGCGGCCGGTCTGATGTATGCTGAGTGTCTGGAGTAAAGGGGTGATTTGCTGCAAAGCAGTGGAGATAAGGTAATTATCTGGACCTAGAAACAATATAATACCGGGACCGGTGATATGGGAGACTCTATTAGATGGGTTTAGGCTTTGTCTCAGCGGGTGATGGGGATTCCATTACATGACTACAGATATTTGGATGGAGCACAAATTGAAGCTTATTAGGGCAAATGGCAGAACTGTAAATACTGCCCACTCCCGAACATGTGGCTAATCCTCAGCATCATACACCGAGTATTCATCAGAACATATCTCCTATGTATTCCCAGCAATCAAATCCCTATTATAAATTCTGTATATCCGACTGCAGCACAAATAAATGTCCATTAAATTCTAGTATCAGAGAGCGTATACCTACAACGTCAGTGGACTTCTTCAACCGTGCTTCCTCTGTTGCTGCAGAACTACAACTCCCAGCAGGATGCAAACAATTGTTCTGTATTATTACCCAATTGTGTTAGGTGCAGCTACAGTAAGATAGTAAAAAATTGCAAAAACAGCAAATCCTAATATATCCTAATATATGAATTGTAGTCTTCAGAGTCACCTCCATCACAGCGCTGCCGGTCCCCACCAGAGACGTAGCAGGGCCACACATGACACACAGAGTCTTTCTTATAAAACAATAAGCAGGAACGGCTTTATTCTTGGTACACATTCATCAGGACAGACATGGCCTTTAACGTTCTGCTTCTGCTGTTTCCTGGGGTACTCTTGCTTCTAGCCATCGCTGTGGGTATTAGCCCCCCAGCAGCCGAGACCACTCTGTAATTCTTCCCTGTTACTTATCGTTACGGCAACCATGTCCCAAAAATGACCCTGGACGTCTCTCTAGCTCCTGACCAGTACAAAGATCTGCCGGCAGCGCTCTACCCAAACGTCCTACCAATCCTGGGATGCTCTCTAGCCCGATCCTTGAAGTGAGCCTTAGGCTCTGGACACAAGGGAGATTTCCTCCCAGCTCCTGGACAGGCCTAAGCTACAAAGCCCCGTCCATACTCCTGGATCCACTCTGCAGAACTCCACTCACTTTCCGGCCTGTCTGCTAGTGATATGTCGGTTGCGAACAATCCGACACAAAGAACCGGTTCCCTGTTGTGACTAACAGGAGCCAGATCCCCAGTGAGAGCCACTAAATTGTTTTAACGGCTCTCACTGGGCGTAAAATGTTGGTGTTTGGTGGGGAAACCCCGCCCACCTGAACAAAAACCCACCCACTCAGCAAATTAATTGGCTTGTTGAGAGTGGGCGGGGTTTAGCCATGGGTGGGTGTGGTTTCAGCGGCGTCAACACAAGCCTAAATATTTTGTTACCTAAGGTGAACACATATTTAATAGCAGCCATTAACGATCCCAAAGAACCAGCTCTTTTTGGTGAGCGGAGCCATGGGAAGCAGATCATCAAAAAGAGCCGGACTGCCCATCACTACTGTCTGCCTAACCAATCTTCTGCTCCTCCCTCTGTCTCTAAGTCTCCTAGGTCACAATTGTATAAACTCTAGGCCTGTCAACTCCTGTACTAACAAACTATCTATCTACCACTTACACCCCCTCTTGCACTCTTGGTCCCTACGTTACACTAAATCTTAACCTAAAACATTCAGTATTATGGTAGGTTCCTATAACCTACTTTATACTATATCCTAATTAGCATTCTTGTAGATTAATACCTGTTACTCCTATATATGCTTACATGACTCCCCAAACTGTGCCTCCCGCCTGACACAGCTCGTTGGGTCAACACATATTATACATATTATCTCATACATTACACATTACTCTAAAATGCACACTAGCTATAAACTAGATATTTAATAAAACACTACAATCCAATGCCCGCTAGATGGTGCCATCTGTTGCGATGCTCTGGCTCTGCTACATCACTGGCAGCCGCACTAATATACATTCAACATTAAGTTCATTTATATCACAATACTGTACAATAGGGACAACACTGCATAGTAGGAGTGGGAGCGTATCGACCACCTCCTACACACAACATAATGTAAAATAAGGTTTTACTTAAAGGGAACCTGTCGTCGGATGTTTATAATACTCACCTAATGGTCGGTGCAGAGCACACTGGTCAGATTGGCGTCTCCGTTCTCTGGTCTTGCGCAGGCGCACTTTGATCTGAGTAGGGCAGATCAAAGTATTGTAGTGCACCCCTGCGGGACCTCAATGTCGGCTTGTGTGTATGACGTAGAACGCGTCATCCACACTAGCTTCAGAAGAAGGAGGACAAAGATGGCTCAAAGAGGAGGCGTGGACCCGGAGAATGTAAACGCCCATCCGACCAGTCTGCTCTGCACCGACTGTTAGGTAAGTATTATAAACATCCAGTAACAGTTTCCCTTTAAGACTCGTACACTTGACCTGCCTAACAACTCCAACTGGATAACTCAGATGACCACTCAGACCAATAGCTCAATAAGCAGCCATGAAGGCTTCCACGTACCTGCTTAAGAAACCAGGGGAAGATGCAGAGTAAAATTAGATAAATCAAAAGTAAATAATAAATCATGGGATCTAAAAAAACAACAGGCTATAGTTCCAAGCAGGGTCAACTTTAGAAATATCATCAGTGGGGAATGGAAGCATGGGGAGGCTTTAAATAATAACATCGTGGTGGGGTGATAGGGCAGACCAAATAGGAAACACTTGTTGGCAGTAAGACAAAGAATACCAAACGTGTAAAAACAGAGACAAATAGTTCAGGACCCGGACAACAACCAAACCTGCCTGGGGTCCAGTGGAGAGGGCAACGGACCACAGTGACAGGAGGCAACTGGATCAAATCCGAGACATGACACTAAGTAGCTGAGTAATCACAGAGAACTGAGAACACCTGAAGAAGCCCTGCACCACCCAGTCTAAGACTGGACAGCTCAGCTGTCAATTACATACCGTCAGACACCCAAGCACTTGATTGGACAACTGAACTGTCAATCACATTCTGACAGATCAGCACCGGATTGGATGACTGAGCTGTCACTCACCAAACCTACAGCTTAGCATGGCCCTGATTCGATAGTGTAGTAAAACAGTCACAGAGGGGAGGAATTGTAACAGAGAACTTGTCACCATTCATGATATATCTGTTTTTGTAAATACTTCCATTACTCATGAAATATCAATCCTGGAGCACCCTTTTCTGTATTTTTTGTTACCTTTGGAAAGTTCATGAATCAATTTACAGCAGGGCGTCACCATTCCTACTGTCCAAAATGGTGTGTCCCTGTCCAACCTGCAACCGTGAACCGGGACTGGCTGCTGCCCAAAGTCTATGGGAACTTTGCTTTCTAATAAATTGGTGATTGAGGGACAGCGTTTTGTTTTTATTTCTCTCTTTATATGTCTTTCAGGTTTCCATTTGTGGACTACATTGGATTTTCTGTACTACGTCGGAGCTGCATGGGGTTTATTTTTAATAAAATGGTGACCCAGGGAAAGTGTGGGGGAGTGCATATTTAAATAAAATATTTTTGTGTGTGTGTGTTTTTTTTCATCTTTTTACTTACTGGGTTAGTCTGATAGACAGCTCTCCATTACTAACACCAGTGCTTGATGTCATTACACAGATGACATCAACACCAAAAACCATTAAGGCATGTGCACTGGTTGAGTATTTGGATACAAAAATTTCTGCCTCACTTGGCAGGAAAAACATAGATGCAAAAACGTGCATTTTTTGGCGTGTTTTTATGCATTTTTGCATACATTTTTGGACACCAATGAAAGCTATAGAGAGATAGATACAGTAATAAATATAGATAGATAGATATAGACAGACAGAGATATAGATATATAATTGCAGAACCCCACGACATATAATAAAATATCACCCCGTCAAACTTATTGGACAACTTTTTTTGATTAAATAAACACATAAAGGATAAAAATGACGTGGGGTCACCCCTAATTTTCATAACCAGCAGGGGTAAAGCAGACAGCTGGGGGCAGATATTTTCAGGTTGGGAAGGTCCATGGTTATTTGGCCCTTCCCTGACTAAAAATACCAGCCTGCAGTCATCCCAGAAGTGGCGCATTACATTACATTAGATTCTCCAATTATGGCACTTTGCCTCGGCTCGTCCGAATTGACCTGGTGCGGTCGCAATCGGAGAGTAATTGTACAGATCCTCAGACTTACTATTGAGACTGTACATCACTCTGTGCACGCAGTTCATGCAAGAGCTGCAGGCTTCAGAGCACTGTTATGACTGACCAGTAGGGAATGAGGACTCAAAAAAGTTTAATTTAATTTCTGTCTGTATTATAATGAAATTCTGCTAATTTACATTATAAGTTGCTGGTCACTTGCTGCTGTTGCTGACTGTTTCAATTCAAGCAAGTTTGGAAAATCTGAGATTAGGCCAGACGCTCTCACGAAAACATGTGTTATTGTTTTTGAGACATTCACATAAATGTGTTTCTAATTGACCGAGTTCCCACTTTATTCACTGCTCTTGTGACAAAAGTCGCATTTTATTTTTTTATTTGTGACAGCGGAGTGAGTTTAATGGAATTAAAGAGTATTCATCACCTGCATGCAATGGCTTCATCCAATATCCCCAATCTGGAGCATATTTACTAGTTGGCTCGTGCACATAGATCAGTGCAAAATACAAAGTAGCAGGTCCACACCCCCTAAACTCATAAAAGGGTCCTTAAAGGGGATACTAGTAGAAATATAAACATGGATAAGGCCTCGCTCCCACTTGTGTATAAAATGGATGAGTGTAATGGGTTAAAAAATCGGATTGCACTCGGACCCATGGTATTCAGTGCTCATGTTACACCCAGGTTACGGACAAGATGGAAGTAGGTCCACTAGACCATTCACTGACCTGGAGGAGCAGACCTGGGCAGCCACCGAGTCTTCACTACTACCTCCGAAGATGGCAGAAGGTACACACACTGGTAAGTGTCTGCCCGGAGGCAGCTTCGGGGGATCTCGATACCTCAGCAGCTGGCGCCACAGGACGTTGACCAGGAACAGGGACAGATGCTGGAGTGGTCCGAGACTGGCTGGCACTGGTGGTAACAGGCAGGCAGAAGATACTTTCAAGGAATGAAGGTAACCAGACGGACAAGCGGGAACACAGGCACTACTGGACGTAAAGAGAGACAGGATTAGACACTAATATGGAGTGCGGAATGACAACTAGTACGGGCAGACTAACTACAGGGACATGTTGAACAGGCACCTCTCAATGGGGAAGGATGCCTTACAAGCACTAATCCTAATGGCGGAGACCGGGAAGCACTTCCAAGTAAGGTCACGCTGGCCCTTTAAGAAAAGGAAGAACAGCGCAGCTATGCCCTAAGCGCACTCCCAAGAGCCGTACTGCGCATGCGCGAGCCTTGGGAGCCAGAGGACAAAGCAGGAAGCGAGGAGCAGGCGGAGACATGGCGGTACCCCTGACACAGGGAATAGAGGCATGGACATGACAGGGGAGCCCGAGGGGAACGGGGTTGGGTAGAGGCAGCAGGCACAGCGGAGGTGAGCCAGGGAAAGCGTCAGCACTTCTGGAATGGGAGTGCCGACGGCGTAACAGCTGATCTGCAAGTTTTTCCTAGACTGGAATAGGCCTGAGGAAAAAAATCACAGGATCCTGCATATGGTGGGGTAAAAAGGCCGAGACTCACCAATGCAAGTCTATGGGTACGAGAAAAAAATGGACGTCACATGGACCATCCATATGCCATCTAGTTTTTACAGATACAGTGTCATGCAAATGTTTGGGCACCCCTGGTCAAAACTACTGTTTTTGTAAACAGTTGAAAATGAAATGATCTCTATAAGGAATAAAGGTAAAGATGACACATTTCCTTGTATTTCAGGTCAAAATATATATTTTCATCTTTTACCTTTTTAAGTTAACAAAAAGGAAAATGGGCTGATGCAAAATTTTGGGCATCCTGCATGATAAGTACCCCGTGGCACCCCTTTTGGCACGTATCACAGTTTTGGTAGTAGCCAAGAGTCTTTCAATCCTTGTTTGAGGGATTTTCATCCATTCTTCATTGGAGACGTCTTCCAGTTCTGTGAGATTTCTGCCTCGTCTTGCATGCACTGCTCTTTTGCGGTCTACCTACAGATTTTCAATGATGTTCAGATCAGGGGACTGTAAAACCTTCAGCTTGCACCTTTTGAGGTCGTCTAATGTGGATTTTGACCTGTGTTTAAGATCATAATCCATTTGTAGAAGCCATCCTCTTTTCTCCTCTTTTCAACTTCCGCTTTTCTACAGATGGTGTTATGTTTGCATCAAGAATTTGCTGAAATTTCATTGAATCCATTCTTTCCTCTACCCGTGAAATGTTCCTCGTGACATTGGCTGCAACACAACCCCAAAGCATGATTGATTCACCTCCATACTTAATGGTTGGCATGGTCTTCTTTTCCTGAAATTCTGTGCCCTTTTCTCCACACATACCTTTGATCATTGTGGCCAAAGAGCTCTATATTAACCTCATCAATTCACAGGACTTGTTTCCAAAATGCATCAGGCTTCTTTAGATATTCTTTTGCAGACTTCTGATGCTGAATTTTATGATTATGATGCAGGAGAGGTTTTTTTGTTCTGATGACACTTCCATGAAGGCCATATTTGTGCAGGTGTCTCTGAACAGTAGAACAATGTACCACAACTCCAGAGTCTGCTAAATCTTCCTGAAGGTCTTTTACAGTTGCTCAGGGGTTCTAATTTGCCTCTATAGCAATCCTACGAGCAGCTCCCACAGAAATTTAGCTTGGTCTTCCAGACCTTATCTTGACCTCCAGTGCTCCTAGTAACTGCCATTTATTAATTACATTTCGAACTGAGGAAAGGACAACTTGAAAACGCTTTGCCATCTTCTTATAGGCTTCTCCTGATCTGTGAGACTCCACCCTTTTCAGAGTGCTAGGCAGCTACTTAGAATAACCCATGGCTGCTGGGTTTTGGCACAAGGTTAGAGAGGTTTTAATAAAGCTGTGAAATTTGCATCACCTGGCCTTTTCTTAATGATGGTAGTGAACAAGCCATAACCCTAACAGGCTAATTGAGGTCTGAAACCTTGGTCAAAGTTATCCAACACCCGGCCCCCCCCACCAGTCAGCTATTCTCAGTGCTGGCAGCGGCAGAAGGTAGTTACTCAGTTCTGGAGCTGCCCCATTTTCAGATAGCGGCCACGGTCAGGTAAGGCACATACGCCTCCAGTGCGTATGTGCCTTACCTGACCGTGGCCGCTATCTAAAAATGGGGCAGCTCCAGAACAAAGCATTACATGGCGTCAATCTGATAAATGGATGAGCGGGGTCCTCCAGTGATAGACACCGTCTTTTTTGGCTCACTCAGCTCAGATTATTGATGAGCGGTAACTTGATGAACGTTATTGAGGACGGACCCTCCTCTCTTAACGTGAGGAAAGATACAACTGCCAAACTCCCACCCGGGGGTATTGTGCATTCCAGATATCGTCTCCCCATATCACTCCGTCACACAGACTTACATATTTTACACTCTTTGTTAGTTCTTTGTCGCTTCCTGTCATATTTTAATTGCATTTATTGCTGCTTTTCAAACTTCTGAAAGTCTAGCATTAAAGAGCGGAGGATGCGGGATATATTTCAATAGGAGGTTTATCTACCGGGTAATCACAAGCAGCAACTCCATAATATTTGTGAAAATAATAATACAATTGACAGTAAAACTACCCCTTAAAAGCTGCTGAAGTTTGTACATAAAAGACACTCCTTATGAATAGATTATAAATGGTATTCTACATCTTAAAGAGATTGTTCACCTTTGGGGATGTTTTTTTTCTCCTCATAATTGTGTTTATTTGAGCCTAAAATACATGTTTGCAATTGGTTTTAATTGAATATTTTGCACTATTTGTCTTCTATAGCCTTTCTGTGGCACAGACAGGCTGCAGAATGAGTTAACTGAGAATTCATCAGCGAGCTCATTCAGTTTGAATGACAGGAAAGTTTTTTTTCTCTTTTACCTGTCTTTTGCTCTGAGCTCCTCTCAGCTGATTTACGACCACATATCCCATTAATTATGAATATGCTGGAAACAAAGTGCCTGTAAAACCAAGTGATGCAAAAATGCTAAATTTTTAATGAAATTCATTTGCAAAAATTATTTTTAGCTCCAAATATACAATTACATACATAGTTACTTAGGTTGAAAAAAGACCTAGGTCCATCTAGTTCACCTTCTTCCACCAGTTCTACATTTGGTCACTAAGTCATTTATAACCAACAATGTTGTGTGTAGTGAGGATCCTGACAGTGTACAGTGTGCGTGCTGTGAGGATTCACAAGTCTGCAGTCACATAGAGTGATTGCTGACTTTTGTGCCAAATCTGGACAACCCTTTTAAAGAAGGAACAAATATGATATCCAGATGCCTCAATGGGAACCTGTCACCATGGAAAACGCTATTTACCTGCAGATATATAGTTACATAGGTTGAAAAAAGACCCATTCAACCTTCCTCCACCAATTATACATTTTGTCATTAAGTCATTTGTAACCAACAATGTTGTGTACTGAAGAAATCATCCAGCCCTTTTTTAAAAGCTGCTATAGTATCTGCCATTACTACCTCTTGTGGTAGTGTATTCCACAGTCTGACTGCTCTAACTGTAAAGAACCCTTTCCTATTTAGCTGCCGGAATCGCTTTTCTTCCACTCGCAGTGAGTGCCCCCTGGTCCTTAGTATTGTCTTCGGAAGAAATAAGTCATGTGCCAATCCTTTATATTGACCACACATGTATTTATACATATAAATGAGATCTCCTCTGAGACGTCTTTTTTCTAAGCTAAACAAATCTAACTTTTTCAACCGCTCATCATACGGGCGGCCTCCATTCCTTGTAGTAGTCTAGTTGCCGCCTTTGAACTGACTCTTAACTTCTGAATGTCCTTTTTAAAATGTGGAGCCCAAAACTGAATCCCATATTCCAGATGTGGCCTTACAAGTGATTTATAGAGGGGTAACAATACGTTGGGATCACGGGATCTAATCTCTCTTTTTATACACCCTATAATCTTGTTTGCTTTAGCAGCTGCTGCCTGACATTGAGTGCTGCTGCTCAGCCTATTTGTAATGAGAATACCCAAGTCCTTCTCCTGTTCTGTAGTCCCGAGCTTACTTCCATTTAATGTATACGCAGCTATAGGATTACTCCGTTCTAGGTGCATTACTTTACATTTATCAACATTAAATCTCATTTGACAAGTATCTGCCCATTCTGACATCTTATCCAGATCTTTTTGTAATATTGTACTATCAAGGTCAGTTTTTAATATCCTACATAGTTTAAGAATCGGTCCTAGCACCGATCCCTGCGGCACCCCACTGCTGACTATAGCCCATTTAGAGAATGTACCATTTATGACAACTCTTTGTTTCCTATCTTTTAGCCAATTCCTTACCAGGGGCGTAACTAGAGTTTGATGGGCCCCGGTGCAAAGTTCAGACCTGGGCCCCCCCTCCACGTACATCGACATTTAGGGTACAGGATAATGACACTGACACTCGGGGTACAGGATAATGATGCTGAAACTTGGCTCTTACCCACAGCACCCAGATTTCCCATGATCTGAAATCCCTCTATCAGCACCCAGCTTTCCTATTTTCTGATATCCATCTTGTCCTCGGCACACTGCTTCCCCATGCTCTGCCATACATCTTTCCCTCAGCACCCAGCTTTCCCATATCAGAGCATGGGAAAGCTGGGTGCTGAGACATGATGTATAGCAGAGCATGGGAAAGCTGGGTGCTGAGAGAAGATGTATAGCAGAGCATGGGAAAGCTGGGTGCTGAGACATGATGTATAGCAGAGCATGGGAAAGCTGGGTGCTGAGAGAAGATGTATAGCAGAGCATGGGAAAGCTGGTTGCTGAGGGAAAAGAGCCTTTTTCCCTCAGCACAAAACGTTCCCATCCCCTGCTTGTATCTTTCTCCCCCCTTGTATATAGTTCTCCAAATACAATAATGGCACCCACATAGCCTTCCAAATAGTATAAAGGGTCCCACATAACCCTTCATATATTAGAATACACTTCCATAGTCCTCCATGTATTATAATGCATTTCCCATAGTTCTCCATGCATTATAATTCACCCCATAGTACTCAATATATAATAGTGCACCACATAGTCCTCCATATATTATAATGCACCCCCATAATCCTCCATGTATAAAGTAGCCCTTCAATTATTATCTTGAATTTCTCATAGTTCTCTATGTATTATATTTCACCCCATAGTTCTCCATGTATTATACTGCACCACATAGGCCTCCATATATTATAATGCAGCCCTATAGTCCTCCTTGTATAAAGTAGCCCTCCAATTATTATAATGAATTTCTCATAGTTCTCCATACATTATAATTCACCCCATAGTTCTCCATATATTATACTGCACCACATAGTCCCCAATGTTTTATAATGCACCCCCATAGTCCATGTATAAGGTAGCCTCCATAGTCCTCCATATATTATAATGTAGCCCCCATAGTCCTATATTTATTATAACGCAACCCCATAAAACTTCATATTGCATTATGCAGCCCCATACTCCTCCATGCATATGGCACCCCTATATTCCATGTATAAGGTGTCCTTCATTTTGTATTATGCAGCCCCCCCCAGACCTCCATATATAATAATGCAGCCAGCCTCTCCAGGCCTCCATGTATAATAATGCAGCCAGCCTCCTCAGGCCTCCATGTATAATGTAGCAGCCAGCTTCTCCAGGCCTCCATATATAACAATGCACCCAGCCTCCTCAGGCCTCCATGTATAATATAGCACCCAGTCTCTCCAGACCACCTCCATGTATAACAATGCACCCAGCCTCCTCAGGCCTCCATGTATAATATAGCAGCCAGCCTCTCCAGGCCTCCATGTATAACAATGCACCCAGCCTCCTCAGGCCTCCATGTATAATGCAGTATCTCTAGGCCTCCATGTATAATGCAGTATCTCCAGGCCTCCATGTATAATAATGCAGCTTCCCCAGACCTCCATGTATAAAGCAGCCTCTCCAGGCCTCCATGTATAATAATGCAGCCACCCCAGACCTCCATATATAATGCAGCCTCCCCAGACCTCCATGTATAAAGCAGCCTCTACAGGCCTCCATGTATAAAGCAGCCTCTCCAGGCCTCCATATATAATGCAGCCTCCTCAGACCTCCATGTATAAAGCAGCCTCTCCAGGCCTCCATATATAATGCAGCCTCCTCAGACCTCCATGTATAAAGCAGCCTCTCCAGGCCTCCATGTATAATAATGCAGCTACCCCAGACCTCCACATATAATGCAGCCTCCTCAGACCTCCATGTATAAAGCAGCCTCTACAGGCCTCCATGTATAAAGCAGCCTCTCCAGGCCTCCATATATAATGCAGCCTCCTCAGACCTCCATGTATAAAGCAGCCTCTCTAGGCCTCCATATATAATGCAGCCTCCTCAGACCTCCATGTATAAAGCAGCCTCTCCAGGCCTCCATGTATAATAATGCAGCTACCCCAGACCTCCACATATAATGCAGCCTCCTCAGACCTCCATGTATAAAGCAGCCTCTCCAGGCTTCCATATACAATAATGCAGCTTCCCCAGAACTGCCTTCCCAAGCCTCTGGCCACCGTTTACTCACTTATATTAAAAAAAAAAAACAAGTACTCACCTTCTCTCTTCCTTCCACCGCTGCTGTCTTCCCCGCTGCTCGTTCTCCCGGTGCTGCGGTCGGCGTCCTCCCGTCCTGCACTCTGTGCACTCAGCACAGCAGTCGCTCGGGAGTGACGTCATCACACAGGGGGAGAATGGTGATGCATAGCGCGGCACAGGCCGCGCTATGCTTCATCATTACTGTGCGCGGTGACGGGGGAAACGCTGCAGCCGCTGACACCAGGCAGGGGGACCCGATGCCGCCGCTGACATCAGGCAGGGGGGCCCGGTGTCGGCGGCGGCAGCGGGTCAAATAGCAGCCGCGAGGTCTGTGACAGATCAGCGCAGCTCCTCTCACACTGACAGGAGCTGGCTGCTGATCTGCTTGGCGGCCGCCGGGCCCCTAACCTTCCGGGCCCGGTCGTGATCGCGACCGCTGCGACCGCGGTAGTTACACCACTGTTCCTTACCCAGTTGCATATAGTTTCCCCTAGTCCTTGCTTCTGGAGCTTCAGTATAAGGCTATTATGTGGTACAGTATCAAATGCCTTTGCAAAGTCCAAATAAATCACATCAGCTGCATTACCAATATCCAGGTTTGCACTTACCCCATCATAGAACCCCAACAGGTTGGTCGGACACGACTTATCTTTCATGAATCCATGCTGTCTGTCAGTTATTATATTATTTTCTGCAATATATTTTTGCATTTCATCCCTTAAAATGCCCTAAAAAATTTTGCATACTACTGATTTCAGGCTTATTAGACGGTAGTTGCCTGGATCTACCCTCTTACCTTTCTTAAACATCGGTACCACGTCAGCAATCCTCCAATCCTGAAGTTTCCATCCACTATCTAAAACGATACTAGCTGACATGAAATCAGAATTAACCTTTCCAGTTTTAGGAGAATTAAGAACCAAAATTATTTATATTTGCCAAATGCCAGAATAATGAGAGAGAAAATGTTTAAGACCTTTTTATTCCCTTCTGCAAAGTCAAAAGTTTACATACATTTCATTAGTATTTTGTACCATTGCCCTTACACTGTATGACTTGGGTGAAACGTTTTGGGTTTCCTTCCACAAGCTTCTCAATAATTGGTAAGAATTTGGGCCCATTCCTCCTGACAGAACTGGTGTAACTGAGCCATGTTTGTAGGTCGCCGCTCGCACCGGCTTTTTCAGCTTTATCCATACATTTTCAATAGGATTGAGATCAGGGCTTTATGATGGCCACTCCAAAACATTGACGTTGTTATTCTTAATCCACTGTGCAACCAGTTTAGCAGTATGCTTCGGGTCATTGTCCATTTGGAAGACCCAATTCTGCCCAATCTTTAAGTTCCTGGCTGATGTCTTGAGATGTTGCTTCAGTATTGCCACATAATCTTCTTTCCTCATGATGCCATCTATTTTGTGAAGTGCATCAGTCCCTCCTGCAGCAAAACAACCCCACAACATGATGCTGCCGCCCTCGTGTTTCACAATTAGGATGGTGTTCTTAGGCTTCAAAGCTTCTCCCCTTTTCCTCCAAACGTAGCGATGGTCTTTATGGCCAAACAGATCAATTTTAGTTTTGGCAGACCAAAGGACATATCTCCAAAAACTCTTTGTGCTTGTGTGCATTTGCAAACATTAATCTGGCTTTCTTATGTTTTTTTGGAGTAATGGCTTCTTCCTGGCAGAGTTGCCTTTCAGCACATGTTGATACAGTTCTCGTTTCACTGTGGATAATGAAATAGTCTTACCAGCTTCCGCCAGCATCTTCACAAGGTTTTTTGCTTTTGTTCTTGGATTGATATGCTCATGTCTGACCAAAGCAAATTTACCTCTGGTACACAGAACCCAACTCCTTCCTGAGCGGTATAATGGCTGGACATTCCCATCTTGTTTGTACTTGCGTATAATTGTTTGTACAGATGAATGAGGCACTTTCAGGTATCTGTAAATTGCACCCAAGGATGAACCAGACTTGTGCAGGTCCACAATTCTCTTCCTGAGATCTTGGCTGATTTCTTTTGACTTTCCCATGATGCTACAAAAGAAGCAGTGTGTTTCAGGTGTGCATTAAAATACATCCACAGGTGTGTCTCTAATTAACTCAGATGTTGCCAATAAACCTATCAGAAGCTTCCGAAGACATGACATCGTCATATGGGCTGTCCCATATTGTTTAAAGGCATAGTACTCTTATTAGTGCATGAAAACTTTTGATTTTTCAGAAATTAATAAAAATGCTTTAAAATATTCTCCCTTTCTTATTATTCACTTGGCAAAAATAAATCATTTTTCCCATTTTAGGTCAATCATCATTGACCTAAAATGGGAAAGGTTTATTCTGATTTCATGTCAGATAGTGAGAAAAACATGCAGATGTGTCTTTTTAGCTAGTGTATGTAAACTTCTGGTTTCAACTGTATGCATTTAACATTTATCGAGAGAAAATCAGGAGGCCCCATACACACTGGAGTGTTGGCCAATCCCACCGATGTTGGCTAGTCCACAAGACTAAGGTGTATCGGATCATTTAAAGAGTATTGCATTACAGTCAACTCTTTTTACAAAACATCCAGTTCCTGAGGTTCCCCCAGCAAGCAGCTGATTTTGCAAGGGTAAAATGTTGCACCTGATACATTTGTAGCATTACTGATAAATGGCCGTCCATGCTATACAGTCCTCTTGTTAACAACTCTCTGCTCTATAAAGGTGTTGTTCAAATTTGGCAAGAAACTCTGCAGTTACTCTATGTGACTGCAGACTTGTAAATCCTCACAGTGTGCACAGTATGTACTCCCAGAAACGGGCAGTCATGTGACCACAAGTATTCAATATGCACACTCTCATCCACATTCCGACTAGGTTTGTGCAACCTTGGAATATGGCCGAAGGTTTGCATATCACACACTTGTGGTCACATTACCGGTCACTCCCGACACTGGAGAATCCTGACAGTGTACAGTGTGCGTGCTGTGAGGATTCACAAGTCTGCAGTCACATAGAGTGATTGCTGACTTTTGTGCCAAATCTGGACAACCCTTTTAAAGAAGGAACAAATATGATATACAGATGCCTCAATGGGAACCTGTCACCCTGGAAAATGCTATTTACATGCAGATATATAGTTACATAGTTACATAGGTTAAAAAAAGCTCTCGGTCCATCTACTTTAACCTTCCTCCACCAATTATACATTTATTACCGACAATGTGGTGTACTGAGGAAATCATCCAGTCTTTTTTTAAAAGCTGTTATAGTATCTGCCATTACTACTTCTTGTGTTAGGGCATTCCACAGTCTGACTGCTCTAACTGTAAAGAACCCTTTCCTATTTAGCTGCCGGAATCTCTTTTCTTCCACTCGCAGTGAGTGCCCCCTGGTCCTTAGTATCGTCTTTGGAAGAAATAAGTCATGTGCCCGTCCTTTATATTGACCACACATGTATTTATACATATAAATGAAATCTCCTCTGAGACTTCTTTATTCTAAGCTAAAAAAATCCAACTTTTTCAACCTCTCATCATACGGGAGGCCTCCATTCTTTGTAGTAGTCTAGTTAGCCACCTTTGAACTGACTCTAAAGGCCGCTTTACACGCAACGATATCGCTAACGAAATATTGCTGGAGTCACGGAATTCGTGACGCATATCCGGCGTCGTTAGCGACGTCGTTGCGTGTGAAACCTACGAGCGTCCGCTAACTATCAGAAATACTCACCAAATCGTTGATCATTGACATGTCGTTCATTTCCCAAATATCGTTGCTCGTTCTGGACGCAGGTTGTTCGTCGTTCCTGAGTTAGCACACATCGCTATGTGTGACACCCCAGGAACGACGAACAACAGTGTTCCTGCGTCCTCCGGCAACGAGGTGGGTGTGACGTTAATGTGGTTGCTCTCCGCCCCTCCGCTTCTATTGGTGGGCCGCTGTGTGACGTCGCTGTGACTGCGCACAAACCTCCCCCTTAAAAAAGAGGTTGTTCGCTGGCCACAGCAACGTCGTTAGGAAGGTAAGTTGGTGTGACGCGTACGGGTGATATTGTTCGCCACGGGCAGCGATTTTCCCGTGATGCACGAACGACGGGGGCAGGTGCGATCGCTAACGATGTCGCAGCGTGTAAAGCGGCCTTAACTTCTGAATATCCTTTTTAAAATGTGGAGCCCAAAACGGGATCCCATATTCCAGATGTGGCCTTACAAGTGATTTATAGAGGGGTAATAATACGTTGGGAGCACGGGATCTAATCTCTCTTTTTATACACCCTAAAATATTGTTTGCTTTAGCAGCTGCTGCCTGACATTGAGTGCTGCTGCTCAGCTTATTTGTAATGAGAATCCCCAAGTCCTTCTCCTGTTCAGTAGTCCCGAGTTTACTTCCATTTAATGTATACGCAGTTATAGGATTACTCCGTTCTAGGTGCATTACTCTACATTTATCAACATTAAATCTCATTTACCAAGTGTCTGCCCATTCTGACATCTTATCCAGATCGTTTCGTAATATTGTACTAGGTCTGTTTTTAATATCCTACATAGTTTGGTGTCGTCAGCAAATATGACACCAAGGTTTAATGCTTTTTGGCTGCCCTGCTGAAAGTGTGGCTACTGAGAGAAAATTAACTTATTTCCTCCCAGGAGCCTCTGGGGTAAGACCTTAATAGACCTTATGGAAAAGAATTGAGTAAAGGTGAAGCAACTGGTTTTTTCCAGTCCTATGTAAAACCACAAATAACATTATATAGACACTAATCTCTCCAAATCTGACAAACCTAAATAATTTATAGCTCTCAATGATTGTGTCTTAGAAAAGTCAGAAATCCAGCATTACAGTCAGAACAATTAGAATATTTCCACACTGTGAAGAAGGATTGAACGATGATCCGCACATTATTTAAAGGCAATTAACTTCCGCTACATTTGGGTGTAATAATCATTTTTAGAAAATGTCATTTGAAACATAAGATGCAGATTTCTGGAAATGATTAATTTTTTTTTATCTAGAAACGTAGACGTTAACGTGTTTGGGATGTAATGAGAGGTTCGGATTCTGTAAATGTTGTCAATCAAAGACTAAACAAAAACAGTTGTGCATATAAATCTATAACCATTATTGTTCCTAATGAATCAAAGCGATCCACATCTGTGCACAATGGAGGAGGCGAAGCAAAATGATGAGTGCGGTTAACTTCATAAACGCGGTGTCACAGAAATTCAAGAAAACAGGAATTTTTTTGTTTTAATTTGGGATTTGTAGCCTCCACATACCCTGCCTGATTCTCTCCTAGTGTAATAGCCTCATCTATGGCTGTAATGGTCTCCTCTTCCCAAAAACAATGGGAATCTGTCAACAAGTTTTGACAACAGCTTGATGTAGGGGCCGAATGTCACGCACGGAATAGAATATGTCCGAATACAACGCGTGACACACGCGATCAAACCAACGGGCGTCTGATGCACACCAAAAAACGGCATAAAAAGGGGGAAACACCGGGGTCACGCTACAATGGAGGTCCCTGCCGCTAGGGAGAGGGGTGAGGGGGCACCTCCTGACTCATCTCAAGCTGACTCCTGAGCTTTCTAGCGTCTCCATACAGGTTCTTTCAACCTGTCGGCAAGCAGGATACCGGGGTCCCTCAGCTGGCCTTAAACTCACCCTCTCTAGTAAGTAGGCCGACAAGACTCGCAAGACTAGCCACTAAACTAATAAACATGGAGGGAAAGGAAAGACAGACGGCGGAATAAACAGAAGGATACAAAACACCAAACTTCACCGTAGCAGATGGACTCTATAGTAGCAGGTGGATATGCACAGGAGAATACCTCAGCAGTTCCTTCCACCAGGCTGGCCAGAATAGAAATGATTCCAACAGCAGCAGGGTCTCCTGGGAAAGCTCCAGTATTTAACCTAAATAGG
This sequence comes from Anomaloglossus baeobatrachus, assembly GCF_048569485.1. Taxonomy (NCBI): domain Eukaryota; kingdom Metazoa; phylum Chordata; class Amphibia; order Anura; family Aromobatidae; genus Anomaloglossus; species Anomaloglossus baeobatrachus. The sequence continues at coordinate 61,794,282 of NC_134359.1, forward strand.
TGTGAGCCCAAAGCAACAACAGCTGACCTGTACTGCTCAGAGCTGCTGGCAACAAAACTGAAATTAACTCATGAGATGCCAAAGGAAAGGACACCTCATTTAAATAAGTAGTCCAGCTGGAGATGGGAGGCTCCAGTCCTAAGGCTGTCACTAGTCTCAAAATAGCAGGGAGACGACCATGACAACGAGACCCTGATTCCAATTATATGTCACTTACTGGGCTGATTGCTGTACTTTTGCTTAAAACTGTTTTATCTGCTGCAGAACTACCAGTTCTCTGAATGCTGAGCTCTGTATAACCCCGCCCACACCACTGATTAGCATACATTGTGCACAGGCAAAATGTGGCCAATAAGTGGAAGGGGTGTGGTCAACTATCTAGCTGCAATAGTCCTTTAGTGATAATCTCCTGCTGATAAAATAGTGATTTTACACAAAAACATTACAGCAAGTGACACGTTGCTGGAGTCAGGGAGTCAGGCTCTACATTATGCTGTTATCTGATATGCACAGTAATGGTAGAGATTTTACCTACATTACTAGAGCTGTATAATAGCATACTAGACGGTAATGCGTCTTTCCAAAATAATAACCGGGTATATATAAAATTGATCCCGAAACAGGGGAAGGACCCGAAGGATCCTGGTTCGTACAAGCCCATATCACTTATCAACCTAGATATGAAGATAATGTCAAAAATTATGGCAAATTGTCTGGCAATAATTCTTCCCCAACTGATTTCTCCAGCACAGGCCGGCTTCATTCAGAAAAGATCAGGGACACTAAATATTAGAAAAGTTCTTCTTGTCCTGGATAGGGTTAACCTTCGGCCTCTGAAAGGAGAATCTCCCGCTTTGCTCACAATAGATGCTGAGAAAGCCTTTGATAATATTGAGTGGTCATGGCTTTATACAGTTCTAGATGAAATGCGTTTTTCGGGGTCATTTTATACCTACATTAGAGAAATTTACACAAATCCGAAGGCTCAAGTATACATTCCAGGCAGTGGCGTAACTACCGCGGTCGCAGCGGTCGCCATCGCGACCGGGCCCGGGCGGTTTGGGGCCCGCGGGGACCCGGCAGATCAGCAGCCAGCTCCTCTCAGTGAGAGAGAAGCTGCGCTGATCTGTCACAGTGCACGCGCCCACTATATGACCCGCTGCCGCCCCCGACACCGGGCCCTCCTGCCCGATGTCAGCGGCGGCACCGGGGGCCCCCTCCCCCGTCACCGCGCACAGTAATAATGAAGCATAGAGCAGCCGGCGCCGCTCTGCATCATCATTCTCCCCCTGTGCCTGCGCGGTGACGTCACTCCTGTGCGACTGCTGTGCTGAGTGCACAGAGCGCAGGGAGGGAGGACGCCGACCGCAGCACCGGGAGAACGAGGAGAGGGCAGGACGAGCAGCAGTGGAAGGAGGAGAGCAGGGAGTACAGCAGCAGTGGAACAAGGAGACGTCAGGACAGAGCAGCAGTGGAAGGAGGAGAGCGGTGAGTACTTGTTTTTTTTTTTATATATATATAAGTGAGTACACAGTGGTCAGAGGCCTGGAGTGGGGAGGCTGCATTATACTGTACATGGAGGCCTGGGGTGGGGAGGCTGCCTGATACTGTACATGGAGGCCTGGGGTGGGGAGGCTGCATGATACTGTACATGGAGGCCTGGGGTGGGGAGGCTGCATGATACTGTACATGGAGGCCTGGGGTGGGGAGGCTGCATGATACTGTACATGGAGGCCTGGGGTGGGGAGGCTGCCTGATACAGTACATGGAGGCCTGGGGTGGGGAGGCTGCATGATACTGTACATGGAGGCCTGGGGTGGGGAGGCTGCATGATACTGTACATGGAGGCCTGGGGTGGGGAGGCTGCATGATACTGTACATGGAGGCCTGGGGTGGGGAGGCTGCCTGATACTGTACATGGAGGCCTGGGGTGGGGAGGCTGCATGATACTGTACATGGAGGCCTGGGGTGGGGAGGCTGCATGATACTGTACATGGAGGCCTGGGGTGGGGAGGCTGCATGATACTGTACATGGAGGCCTGGGGTGGGGAGGCTGCCTGATACTGTACATGGAGGCCTGGGGTGGGGAGGCTGCATGATACTGTACATGGAGGCCTGGGGTGGGGAGGCTGCCTGATACTGTACATGGAGGCCTTGGGTGGGGAGGCTGCATGATACTGTACATGGAGGCCTGGGGTGGGGAGGCTGCATGATACTGTACATGGAGGCCTGGGGTGGGGAGGCTGCATGATACTGTACATGGAGGCCTGGGGAGGCTGGCAGCATTATTATAGATGGAGGCCTGGGGAGGCTGGCTGCATTATTATACATGGAGGCCTGGGGAGGCTGGCTGCATTATTATACATGAAGGCCTGGGGAGGCTGGCTGCATTATTATACATGGAGGCCTGGGGAGGCTGGCTGCATTATTATACATGGAGGCCTGGGGAGGCTGGCTGCATTATTATACATGGAGGTCTGGGGAGGCTGGCTGCATTATTATACATGGAGGCCTGGGGAGGCTGGCTGCATTATTATACATGGAGGTCTGGGGAGGCTGGATGCTATATTATACATGGAAGCCTGGGAGGCTGGCTGCTATATTATACATGGAGGCCTGGGGAGGCTGGCTGCTATATTATACATGGAGGCCTGGGAGGCTGGCTGCTATATTATACATGGAGGCCTGGGGTGGGGAGGCTGCATGATACTGTACATGGAGGCCTGGGGTGGGGAGGCTGCATGATACTGTACATGGAGGCCTGGGGTGGGGAGGCTGCATGATACTGTACATGGAGGCCTGGGGTGGGGAGGCTGCATGATACTGTACATGGAGGCCTGGGGTGGGGAGGCTGCATGATACTGTACATGGAGGCCTGGGGAGGCTGGCAGCATTATTATAGATGGAGGCCTGGGGAGGCTGGCTGCATTATTATACATGGAGGCCTGGGGAGGCTGGCTGCATTATTATACATGGAGGCCTGGGGAGGCTGGCTGCATTATTATACATGGAGGCCTGGGGAGGCTGGCTGCATTATTATACATGGAGGCCTGGGGAGGCTGGCTGCATTATTATACATGGAGGCCTGGGGAGGCTGGCTGCATTATTATACATGGAGGTCTGGGGAGGCTGGCTGCATTATTATACATGGAGGCCTGGGGAGGCTGGCTGCATTATTATACATGGAGGTCTGGGGAGGCTGGCTGCATTATTATACATGGAGGTCTGGGGAGGCTGGCTGCTATATTATACATGGAGGCCTGGGAGGCTGGCTGCTATATTATACATGGAGGCCTGGGGAGGCTGGCTGCTATATTATACATGGAGGCCTGGGAGGCTGGCTGATATATTATACATGGAGACCTGGAGAGGTTGGCTGCATTATTATATATGGAGGCCTGGTGAGGCTGCATAATAAACATGAAGGACACCTTATACATTGAATATAGAGGTGTAATATACATAGAGGTCTATGAGGCTGCATTATACTGGAGGTCTATAGGGCTGCATTAAAATGGAGGTCGGGGGGGCTGTATAATACAAAATGAAGGGACACCTTATACATGGAATATAGGGGTGAATTATACATGGAGGAGTATGGGGCTGCATAATACCATCTGAAGTTTTATGGGGTTGTGTTATAATACATATAGGACTATGGGGGCTACATTATAATATATGGAGGACTATGGAGGCTACCTTATACACGGACTATGGAAGTGCATTATAAAACATGGAGGACTATGTGGTGCAGTATAATATATGGAGAACTATGGGGTGAATTTTAATACATGGAGAACTATGGGAAATGCATTATAATTGAAGGGCTACTTTATACATGGAGGATTATGGGGTGCATTATAATATATGGAGGGCTATGTATCTGCATTGTAATATATGAAGGGTTATGTATGACCCTTGATACAATTATTTGGAAGGCTATGTGGGGGCTGTTATAGTATTTTGAGAACTTTATACAGGGGGGACAAAGATACAAGTATGGGATGGAAATGTTTTGTGCTGAGGGAAAAAGGCTCTTTCCCTCAGCAGCCAACTTTCCCATGCTCTGCTATACATCTCTCAGCACCCAGCTTTCCCATGTTCTGATATACATCTCTCAGCACCCAGCTTTCTCATGCTCTGATATGGGAAAGCTGGGTGCTGAGGACAAGATAAATATCAGAACATAGGAAAGCTGGGTGCTGATTGAGGGATTTCAGGGTGCTGTGGGTGAGAGCCAAGTGTCAGCGTCATTATCCTGTACCCCGAGTGTCAGTGTCATTATCCCCTACCCCAAGTGTCTGTGTATGTGGAGGGGGGGCCCAGGTCTAAACTTTGCACCGGGGCCCATCCAACTCTAGTTACGCCACTGATTCCAGGATATCTGTCAGACCCTTTTCCGTTACTGAAAGGAACCAGACAGGGTTGCCCCCTTTCCCCATTACTTTTTAATCTGGCTCTGGAACCACTGGTAAGATTGTTGTCTAGACATAGCACCTTCCAGGGTATTTCTGTAAATAATAGGCAAATTCAGTCAGCTTTTTTTGCGGATGACATTTTGCTTTTCCTTTCGAATCCAGCTCAGCAGGTCCCTGAGATTTTACAAATTTTGTGAGAGTTTGGAGTGTACTCAGGCTTCAAGATGAATTTGTCAAAGTGCGAGCTCCTATACCTGGGAGGGACAAATGTTCAAACACGGGAGCAGAACCCTTTCCAAGGAATTACATTGGCTAAGTCATATATCACATACTTGGGAGTTAAAATAGGTAAGGTTCCTGCAACCTTTTATAGTCTAAACTATCCATCCCTACTGAGCCAAATAGAGCAAGATCTTAAAAGATGGCACGACCTTCCATTGAACCTAATTGGTAGAGTCCACCTAATTAAGATGATTTCGATATCAAAATTAATGTATCATCTTCAAACACTTCCCTGCTTCTCAAGCATAAAGATATTGTCCAGCTAAATAGAGCTTTTTCACACTTCATTTGGAGGAGGAAACGCCCTCGGATAGGGCTTAAGAAGTTGATGGCATCTAAGGTTCATGGAGGTCTGAGTTTGCCGAACATTCGGGGTTACAATATGGCCTGTTTGACTAGATATATATTGGATTGGATTAACGGCTCTAGGCATTATTCAGCGTTGGAGCTTGAGAGAGACTATGCACAACCTTGGGATCTGGTGGCATTGCTTCATACTAGGCAGGCTAATCTCCCAGTGAAAATCAAGCACTCTTCCTTATTTAAAGACACAATTGCAACGTGGAAGGCGTTGTGGAAAAATTACAAACTTCCCCATAAAATATCCAAATACTTGCCTATGTGGGGGAATCCAGAGTTTGTGCAGGGGACAAGCAATAAGCTGTTTGAAGAGTGGAAGGTGAGGGGTATAAGGACTGTTGCTCATCTCCTGCACACCTCAGAGCCTAGATGGTTGAGTAGAGACGAAATTATAGCGCAGTATGGCTTGGGGCCTAACCAAGTAATCCAATATGACCAAGTGAGATATAGTATTATGACTCAGTTGCATGATGTGACGCAGGAGGTAGTATTTAACTCTTTTGATTGTTTGGTAAAAAACTCAATAACTTCATCATCTATCTCTTTTCTTTATGGAGCCATGCGTGATCTACTAATAGGACAGCACCCGGAAGGTTTTTTTAAATCTTGGGAGAAACAATTTGAGGACCCGTCTTTGGGGTAAAAATTAGGGGAGGGTGGAATGCTGAAGGAAAACGATCCGGCTGAGTCCTTCATTTTCGTTTTCCTTCATTTTCGTTGCTGCGGCCAGGGCAGGGCCAGATCCGAGCCTGAGGTGCGGTGAGGTCAGACGTGGGTGAGCTGGATTCCTTTACAAGGGTGGAATGCTCTTCGTAAATCAATTTTAAATGAGCATTGGCGAGAAACCCAATTTAGAATTGTTCACAAGGCAATTTATGGTTTCAATCTCCCTCCATCAGCAATAAAGCCAGACAGGCTTACGTATTGCCCTAAGTGTAAGAGCAGTGGAACTGATCTCCTTCACGGGTTGTGGTCCTGCCCCCATTTGAGTCCATTATGGTCACAGATCAAAAGTTGTATACACAAGGTGTGGGGTCTAGAAGTTCGTCTCTCACCTGGGTTCGCTCTTTTTCACCATTGGGAGGAGGGGAACGATACTAAAGGGAAGATGACTAACCCACCCAGGCTTATACGTGTGATACTTCTGGCAGCCAAGAGAGCGATACTTAATAAATGGTTGGAATCTAGGGTCCCGCGATTGAAGAGATCTTGGGTCAGCTCATGCATCTTCTTGAAATAGAAGGATTGGATGCAGAAAGGAGGGCGGATAGAATACAACAGCACTTTAACAAATGGAAGAAATTCATATTGGCCTACTGTACTCGGGAGGAGAGAGTCCGGATTATGTCACCTTTCAAGGACACAGTCTGGTATCATACCAAAAAATTGAAGGGTACATTGAATGGCTTGGAGGTGGGGGAGGAAAGGCCGAAAGGTGACTAAAAGGAACCAAATTGGGCAAGGAGGAAATAACTGATTTTGAGTGGGACTTCTTTATTCTATGTCATTACCATGTTCACAAGGGTTAAATAGGGGGGGATGATAAGAATGTTGGGTTAAGGGGTCGCTGCCTTCCTTTTCTTTATCTTGCCATGTTACGGTTATTGATTCTAAAAATTGGTATGGAATTTGTGATGATCAAACAGGACAATGTAATGTTTTTGAATTGAATTTTCAATGCTGAATTCGTTTATGCCAGTGTTATATGGTATTGAAAATTTTGAATAAAAATATAGTTAAAAAAAAAGCAACATGTCATATCGTGAAGCTACATAAAGATGAGAAGGGTCTGGTTGCTACAACTGTGAATGAAAGAACAAAAAATAATCCATAGGTCCCAAGTAGAGATGAGCGGGACGCACAGAAGACGTCGCACCAGCCCTGGATAATCAAAAGCTGTGCCGGGGACACCGGAAGATCAAAGATTTGCAGCCTCCCGTCCAACCGCTGGGTACCACTGACCCAGACCGGAGTCCCGTGAATTTCTAGTCACAACTGTCCTAGATGCATCAGGACAATCCCTGATTTGGGTCTACGCCCTACAGTGCTAGAAAAAGGCAGCATCAGATGCTTGTTATCTCATAATCTACTGACTACTGTGCTAATATAAATGCAAGATTTAGCTGAAATCCACATGACTGTTATTGGGGAAATGTCATCTGCACATGTGAACACTCCAGCAATCCAATGAAGGGGTTTGGTCACTTTCCGTAACATGTTCTGTAACATGAATTATCCAGAATTATTTGATTAGCAACTGATTCGCAATACCCACAACTGGCCACTAAGCGGCGCTGTGCTCTTCTGCTCCGTACCTGGTTTACATCCAGCCGCTGCCAGAGCTGGTAACAGCTTAGGCTGCTTTCACACATCCGGTTTTTGCAGTGCGGCTCAATCCGGCTCAAAAACCTATACAACGGATGCGGCAAAAAAACCTGATCCGTTGCCTAAGTTTTTCCATGCGGCCCGTCCGGTTTTTGACGGATGCGGCTTGATACTGAGCATGCGCAGTTCAAAAAAACGCATCCGGCGGCCGGATGCGGTTTTCGCCGCAGGACGCTGCATCCGGCGTCCATAGGCTTGCATTGCAAATCTCACCGCATCGCGCCGAATCCGGCGCGATGCGTTTTTTACGCCACACCAAAAAACGTGCCAGGCAACGTTCCATCCGGCCACCGCATGGGCTAAATATGCCGCATCCGGCAAAAAACGGATGCAACGCAAGGCCATGCGGCACAATACGGCGCTAATGCAAGTCTATGCAGGAAAAAATGCAACCGGCGGCAAAAAAAAAGGTTGCGTTTTTTCTGCACAGCGCCGTATTGTGCCGCTCAGCAAAAAACGAATGTGTGAAAGCAGCCTTATTGTTGCTGATGCTGAAAGCCTGATTCCCATCGATCTGATATTGATGACCTATCCGAAAAGCGCTGGTGGATTTTGCACACGTTGGCGGATTTCGCACACATTAGCGGATTTTGCACACATTGGCGGATTTTGCACACGTCGGAATTTGCACGTGTTGACGAATTTTGCACATGTTGGCGGATTGTGCACACATTGGCAGATTTTGTTGCCGGATTTTGCACATGTTGGCAGATTTTGTTGGCAGATTTTGCACACATTGTCGGATGTTGCACACGGCGGATTTTGCACATGTTGGCGGACTCTGCACACGTTGGCGGATTTGGCGCACATTGGTGGATTTTGTTTGCGGATTTTGCACACGGCAAATTTTGCACATGTTGGCGGATTTTGTTGGCAGATTTTGCACACGTTGGCAGATTTTGTTGGTGGATTATGCACATTGGCGGATTTTGCGCGCACTGGTGTATTTTACACACGTTGGCGGATTTTGCACACGTTGGCGGATTTTGTTGGCGGATTTTGCACACGTTGGCGGATTTTGTTGGCGGATTTTGCACACGTTGGCGGATTTTGCGCGCATTGGTGTATTTTACACACGTTGGCGGATTTTGCACACGGCGGATTTTGTTGGCGGATTTTGCACACGTTGGCGGATTTTGCGCGCATTGGTGTATTTTGAACGCATTGGTGGATTTTGCAGGCATTGGTGGATTTTGCAAGAGTTGGCGAATTTTGCACACACTGGTGGTCTTTGCACATTGTTGTTTTTGCACATGGTGTTTTTTCACGTTGGCGGATTTTGCATTTGTTGTCATAATTGACAATATGAAGGTTTTTTTTTTACTACTATGTGATTACTATTTGTTCTTGGATTATGCCAAGAATAGATAATCAATATAACTGTAGTTGAAAACCCCTTTAAATGCACATTGAGGCCACATAATGTGACTCTGCCTCCATAGCGCCCCCTACCTACAAGCGATACACTTGCATGTGCCCACACAGTCTCCTGTCCCACAACACAATGAATTTACTCATCTAGGGTGAACAATGTTATGTAAGGTTTCATATTAGGGCGTATAACATTCATATTTAAAAAGTGGATAACCCCTTGGGCAACTATGGTCGGTTTTAAGTCTATATGGAATCCTCTCAGCCTGTAGTGCCCAATATCACCAAAACACACTGAGGAGACAGACAGCAAACCTGTAGCCTTCGGTTTAGATGTAACAGCAGCCATTGCACCGCGGAGGAGCCACTGAGCGCAACACTGGCCTCTGATAGGGAGGAAATCCAGAGTCTTTCTCTTCTTCCTCCTCCTCCTCTGATTTGCAACTACTGGAATTTTCTATGACCCCAAGATGCAGTTTGTGATACTGCCACCTGCTGGCCACAATAGTTATGTCTCCCTTTAAACAGAAGCTTTTGGAGAATGACCGACCCCTTCTCTCAGTTAAAAACTAGTCCCAAAATCTTTGTCAATTTGTGGATGGTCAGAGCTTATGTATCAAATTATCTGAATAAACAAACAGTAGACATATAATACGTGCTGGGATTTCTCCTATATTTCTGCATATTGGAAAATAATCACTATCACATACATTGTGTGCAGAATTATTAGGCAACTTGTATTTTAGAGTATTTTTTATTATTGATCAACAACTATGTTCTCAATCAACCCAAAAGACTCATAAATATCAAAGCTTAATATTTTTGGAAGTTGGAGTGGTTTTTTTTAGATTTGGCTATCTTAGGAGGATATCTGTTTGTGCAGGTAACTATTACTGTTCAGATATATTAGGCAACTTAATAAAAAACAAATATATTCCCATCCCACTTGTTTATTTTCACCAGGTAAACCAATATAACTGCACAAAATTTAGAAATAAACATTTCTGACATGCAAAAACAAAACCCAAAAAATAAGTGACCAATACAGCCACCTTTCTTTATGATGACACTCAGCAGCCGACCTGTAATACTATTGTACGTTCTGAGGATTTCGATAGCGTTAGGGCAATGACAACCAGAGACGAGTTCTTGGTACAAGATGTTTATAATATGTAACCACGGTAGATACACAACGGAACAAACACAGTAGAACACACACACGAAATACCTTCCCGAAACGGAGCGAAGGGGCTTCCCGGGGCCACGCACCGGACTCCCCCAGGGAGACCACCAGAGCGAACCCCTATACAGGGACTGTCCGGCAATCACCCCGAAAGGCCTAAATGCGCAGCAGCCGGGAACACAAGGGGCAAGTGGTAAAGTCCAGAAGTGTCCGTACGGGATGATAGTCCAGAGTGGTTACGAACCAGAAGGAACCGGGCAGAAGTGCTGACCAAAGACGGCAGACGGAGTCCGGGCACAGCTTGGAGAAACCGGGTATGGTCCAGAGTCGGTCGGTAGTCTTTCAGTAGGATCCAAAAGGCAATCAGGAAGTAGAAGCAGCAAAGCAGGAGCACACAGCAAGCAGTATACTCAGGCACTGGACTAGGCTTAGAGGCGGCCTTTTAAGCAGCTGGACAGGAAGTAGGGCAACAGAACATTAAACTCCATGTTAACTGAGGGCAAGCTCTTTCAAAAGAGAACTGGAAAACCCGGAAACCTGACATAACTCCCCCCCCCAGAAACGGCCTCAGGACGGATCAGGGCCTGGCTTATCCGGGTACCGTCGATGAAACTGAGCAATCTTCCGGGGTGCCCGAATGTTACCCACCGGTTCCCAGGAATCGTCCTCGGGGGCGTACCCCTGCCAACGTACCAGATACTGAAGCCGACGACGATGGAGCCGGGAGTCAATAATGTCCTCAACCACGAACTGCTCCTCGCCGTCGACCATCACAGGCGGAGGAGGAGGCACGACACGACCATGAAACGTATTAGAAGAAACGGGTTTGAGGAGAGAAACATGAAAGACCGGATGTACCTTCAGATGGTGCGGTAACCGCAGCCGACAGGCCACAGGGCTCACGATCCCGGTGATCTTAAATGGACCGATGAATTTTTGTCCCAGCTTCTGCGAAGGGACACCCAATCTCAGGTTTTTGGTGGATAACCATACAGAGTCTCCTACCTTATACAAGGGTGCCGGTTTCCGGTGAGTGTCTGCCGACCTCTTGTACCGCTCCTGAGCCGTAGCCACAGTGTCCTGTAGAACCTCCAGGTTTTGTCGTAGTTCTGTCAATCTGTCCTCCACCGCAGGCACCGAAACCGCAACCGGTGACCTAGGCACAATAGTCGGATGGTAACCCAAGTTAGCAAAAAAGGGCGTTACCTTAGTGGAGCTGCTCTGAGTATTGTTATACGAGAACTCCGCCAACGGAAGCATCTTCAACCAATCGTCCTGCAGATGGCTGACATAACATCGAAGGTATTGTTCCAGGGTTTGATTAGTCCGTTCGGTTTGCCCATTCGTCTGAGGATGGTATGCAGAAGACAAACAGACATCAATCTGGAGTGCCGTACAAAACCCCTTCCAGAACCTAGACGTGAACTGCACGCCCCGGTCAGAGATGATCTCGTCTGGTACCCCATGCAATCGGAATACGTTCTGGATAACCAAATCCACTGTCTCTGCGGCTGAGGGAAGACCGGTACACGGAATAAAGTGAGCAGCTTTAGTCAACCGATCCACCACCACCAAAATGGTATTGTGACCGCCTGAGACTGGCAATTCCACAATAAAATCCATTGAGATAGACCCCCAAGGGCGAGATGGCACGGGTAACGGTTGGAGGAGTCCCGTAGGAGCCACACGAGGGACCTTGCACCGGGCACAAACCACACATGAGTGAACATAGTCCTTTACATCCTTTAAACAGGTAGGCCACCAGAAAAAACGGCTCAGAAATTCCTGCGTCTTCTGTACCCCCCTATGACCAGCCAACACGGAGTCATGGACCAACTTGAGAACCCGAAGTCTTACGGCCTCCGGGACATAAATGCGTCGTTCTCTCAACCACACACCATTCCGAAGAACAAGAGTTACATCATTCGGGGGGGCAGCAAGAAATACGTCACCATCATAGGCCAGCTTGATGTCCTTCCACAAGTCCTGGTCCTGGATTACTCCAACGAAATTGGCATCCGATAACACGGTCTGAGACGGGGTTCCAGGCACGGAGTCCACGGCATGGATTCGGGACAAGGCATCGGCTTTCCCATTACGTGAACCTGGACGGTATGTAACGATAAAATTGAACTGGTTAAGGAACAAACTCCAACGGGCTTGCCGTGGAGACAGACACCTGGCAGATTTAAGAAATTCCAGATTACGGTGATCTGTGAGTACTATCACTTGCTGCGCGGCTCCCTGTAAGTGGTGTCTCCATTCCTTGAAAGCAGAAATAATCGCCAACAATTCCTTGTCCGCAATGTCATAGTTCCTTTCTGCAGGGGACAACCGGCGGGAAAAGAAAGCACACGGATGCAAGAGACTCTTGTCCCCAGTCCTTTGAGAAAGGATGGCCCCTAATGCGTAGTCGGAAGCGTCGACTTCCACGATAAAGGGAAGTGCGGGATTCGGATGTACCAATATTGGCGCTGAGGTAAAACAAACCTTGAGACGATGGAATGCTTCCTGGGCCTGAGCGGACCACACAAACTTCTGTCCTTTCTTGGTTAACAGAGTGATGGGACGAACGATCTCTGAAAAATTACGGATAAAGCGTCGGTAAAAGTTGGCAAAACCGACAAAGCGTTGTACCTCTTTGATGTTTCCCGGTTCCGGCCAGTCTAGAATTGCTTGTATTTTGCCAGACTCCATGTTCAGTCCCTGAGGAGAGATGACATAACCTAAGAATTGTATTTGTGAGGAATGGAATTCGCATTTCTCCAGTTTGATGTACAGGTGGTTTTCCCTCAGCCGGGTAAGTACGGTCTTGACGTGCTCCTGGTGTTCCTGTAGGGAATCAGAAAAGATTAGGATATCGTCCAGATAAATCACCATGAATTGGTCCATGATATCCCTAAAAATATCATTAACTAGATGTTGGAAAGCCGCGGGAGCGTTACAAAGTCCAAAAGGCATCACTAGGTACTCAAAATGTCCATACCGACATCGGAACGCGGTCTTCCACTCGTCTCCGGGACGTATGCGAAGTAGATTATATGCCCCACGGAGATCCAATTTGGTGAATATTTTTGCTTGTTGGACCCTCTCCAATAGCTCAGGAATCAACGGTAACGGATACCGGTTCCGGATGGTTATTTTATTCAGTTCCCGGTAGTCAATACAGGGTCTCAGAGTCCCCTCTTTCTTTTTCACGAAAAAGATGGGTGCCCCTGCTGGTGAGGTAGACGGGCGAATAAATCCCTTGGCTAGACTTTCATCAATGTACTCTTTTAGTGCTTCTAGCTCAGGTGCCGCCAACGGGTAGACATGACCAAACGGGATCTCCGCCCCTGGGAGTAAGTCTATGGGGCAATCATACGGTCTATGCGGGGGAAGCCGATCGGCTTTTCTTTTGTCGCATATATCAGCAAAGTCTTTATACACCGGGGGTAGAACAGGTACCTGTACAGTGCCCTCCGCAGTCGGTGTTACTGGAACCGGAACAGTTGGACTAATGGTCGAACCACTCTGTGGTGGGAAGGATATTTCCTTGGTCTCCCAATCGATGACCGGATTTGTAGACCGTAGCCACGGAATACCTAAAATAATCGGAAAATGAGGAGAAGAAATTATCATGAAAACAAGGATCTCCTGCTGACCTGGCTTCATCACGCATTCTAGCGGTACTGTTTCCCGATCAACTGGTCCAGAGATTAACGGAGATCCGTCTACCGTCTCCATGGTAACCGGTGAGGATCTTTGCTGAGTCCGAATACCGTGTTTCCTGGCAAAAGAGGAGTCCATGAAATTTCCCCCTGCCCCAGAATCTATCATTGCAGAGGTAGGTATTAGCTGTCCCTCCCACCGAATCTGAATGGGGAGCGAGCAATGGGTATATTTCCCTTCTGAGTCCTTCGGTGAGGTGGACATTACAGTCAAGGGAAATACCGCATCCAGGTGTCCACTTGCCTCAGAGATATCGGACTCTGCGTCCGTGTTGTCACACTCTGCCATGGCTGCCAATACCTTATTTGGGCGATTCGGACGTTTCGGGCAGTCGATCAAGAAATGGTCCGATTGACCGCAATAGAAACACAAACGCTCACGGAGCCGGTGTTCACGACGTTCGTTGGTCTCTCGCTTTTGCAGAGAGTCCACTTGCATAGGAACGTCCTTGGCCTCCCGTGGCGTCCTGAGAGCGGGTTCTCTGGAAGGAAACGCAAAGTTGTTTACACGGTTTACAGCTGCCCATTTTTCCTGTCTCCGTTCCGTCAAGCGGGTATCAATACGCACACAGTGCTGGAGAAACAGTTCAAAATCCCCTGGAGACTCGGAACGAGCTAACTCGTCCTTGATGGTACCGGACAAACCTTTTCTGAAAACAGACAATAATGCATTGTTTCCCCAATCGGTGTCTACCACTAACCTCTTGAACTCAGTGGCGTATTCAACGACAGAACGCTTTCCCTGACGTAAGGAAAGGAGAGCCGATTCAGCGGTAGCACGGCGATTCGGATCATCAAACATCTGCGCCATTGCGGTCAGAAAGTCATCCAGGTGATTTAAACGGATGTCCCGATTCTCTATCATAGGATTAGCCCAAGCCAGTGCTCGTGAGGTTAGTAACATGATTATACATAACACTTTGGACCGGTCAGAACGGTAATAATCAGCATGTACATCAAAAAATAGTATACATTGGTTCACAAATCCACGAAACTGACTACGATCACCATTGAAACGGAAAGGGGGTAACCTAGGCATACCGGCAGCTGATACGGACGTAGTGGGGACGGCTTCCTGAGCCTCCACTCTGACTTGCAAATCCTGAATAGCCGGACCCAGTACCTGGTGATCATGACCCAGCTGTGCCTCCACATCTCTAAGTTTAGTTTGTACCGCTTCCATCTCCTGCTGTAAGGAGTTAATCATGGAAAAGAGCTGATCTACTCGTGTCTCAGTCATTGCCCCAGCGAAATCCTCTCTTGGCCTGAGTATAATGTAATACTATTGTACGTTCTGAGGATTTCGATAGCGTTAGGGCAATGACAACCAGAGACGAGTTCTTGGTACAAGATGTTTATAATATGTAACCACGGTAGATACACAACGGAACAAACACAGTAGAACACACACACGAAATACCTTCCCGAAACGGAGCGAAGGGGCTTCCCGGGGCCACGCACCGGACTCCCCCAGGGAGACCACCAGAGCGAACCCCTATACAGGGACTGTCCGGCAATCACCCCGAAAGGCCTAAATGCGCAGCAGCCGGGAACACAAGGGGCAAGTGGTAAAGTCCAGAAGTGTCCGTACGGGATGATAGTCCAGAGTGGTTACGAACCAGAAGGAACCGGGCAGAAGTGCTGACCAAAGATGGCAGACGGAGTCCGGGCACAGCTTGGAGAAACCGGGTATGGTCCAGAGTCGGTCGGTAGTCTTTCAGTAGGATCCAAAAGGCAATCAGGAAGTAGAAGCAGCAAAGCAGGAGCACACAGCAAGCAGTATACTCAGGCACTGGACTAGGCTTAGAGGCGGCCTTTTAAGCAGCTGGACAGGAAGTAGGGCAACAGAACATTAAACTCCATGTTAACTGAGGGCAAGCTCTTTCAAAAGAGAACTGGAAAACCCGGAAACCTGACACGACCATCCATAGATTCTGTCATTGCTTGATCTGTTTACGATTAACAATGCGTGCAGCAGCCACCACAGCCTCCAGACACTGTTCCGAGAGGTGTACTGTTTTCACTCCCGGTAGAGCTCACATTTTATGAGGGACCACAGGTTCTCTATGGGGTTCAGATCAGGTGAACAAGGGGGCCATGTCAGTATTTTTTCATCTTTTAGACCTTTACTGGCCAGCCACGCTGTGGAGTAGTTGGATGCATGTGATGGAGCATTGTCATGCATGAAAATCATGTTTTTCTTGACCGATACCGACTTCTTCCTGTACCACTACTTGAAGAAGTTGTCTTCCAGAAACTGGCAGTAGGTCTGGGAGTTGAGCTTCACTCCATCCTCAACCTGAAAAGGTACCACAAGTTCATCTTTGATGATACCAGCCCATACCAGTGCCCCACCTCCACCTTGCTGGCATCTGAGTCGGAGTGGAGCTTTCTGCCCTTTACTGATCCAGCCTCTGGCCCATCCATCTGGCCCATCAAGAGTCACTCTCATTTCATCAGTCCATAAAACATTTAAAAAATCAGTCTTAAGATATTTCTTGGCCCAGTCTTGACGTTTTATCTTATGTTTCTTGTTCAAAGGTGGTGGTTTTTCAGCCTTCCTTACCATGGCCATGTCCCTGAGTATGGCACACCTTGTGCTTTTTGATACTCCAGTAACACTGCAGCTCTGAAATATGGCCAAACTGGTGGCAAATGGCATCTTTGCAGCTTCACGCTTGATTTTCCTCAATTCATGGGCAGTTATTTTGCGCCTTTTTTGCCCAACACGCTTCTTGCGACCCTGTTGGCTATTTGCCATGAAATGCTTGATTGTTCGGTGATCACGCTTCACAAGTTTGACAATTTCAAGACTGCGGCATCCCTCTGCAAGACATCTCACAATTTTGGACTTTTCAGAGCCCGTCAAATCTCTCTTCTGACCCATTTTGCCAAAGGAAAGGAAGTTGCCTAATAATTAAGCACACCTTATATAGGGTGCTGCTATCATTACACCGCACCCCTCCTCATTACAGAGATGCACATCACCTGATTTACTTAATTGGTAGTTGGCTCTCAGCCTATACAGCTTGGAGTAGGACAACATGTATAAAAAGTATCATGTGATCAAAATACTCATTTGCCTAATAATTCTGCACACAGTGTAAATAGTGAGTGTCCCCCAAACCCACCACTATAGTGATGTTACAGGTGCTTTTTAAGAAAAATGCAGTTTTTTAAGCCAAAGCCAGGATTGAATGAAATAAGTGCGGAAGATATAAAGGAAGGAAGGAGGCTCCTGTATTTTCCTTCCTGATGAATTCACTTCTGGCTTTAGCTTGAAAAACTCCATTCAAAACTACAGTGGAAATTAAAAAGAAAAACAAAAAACACAGTGTGTAGAAACATTCCAGCTCGGATCGTACAATGCAGTCTGAGGACATTGTTGGCATCTCACTCATTCTGTAGAAAATGATAACAAGTGGGACATTGGTATTTCACCCTTATAAGATGGTTACTAGAGGACAATATATTCTTGATTCTATATTCCTCCCAAAAGATTGATTCTAGAGGTCGATATGTTCCAGAATAGGGATGGGGTTATTTCCCCCAAAAAGAGGACATTATATTTCAGAATAGGGATAGGCTCATTTCCCGGAAAAATTTAGTTTCTAGAGGACGATATATTGTAAAATAGGGACAGTGTCATATCCTCTAAAACAATCGCTTGTAGAGGATGATATATTGGAAAATAGGGATAGGATAATTTCCCCCAAAAAGATTGTTTCTAGAGGACAATATATTCCAGATTAGGGACAGGGTCATTTCTCCTAAAAAGATGGTTTCTAGAGGATGATATATCACAGAATAGGGACAGGATCATTTCCCCCCAAAAAAGATTGTTTCTAGAGGACAAAATATTCGTGAATAGGGACTGGGTCATTTATCCTAAAAAAAAAAATTGTTTCTAGAGGACAATATATTCCAGAATAGCGACTAGGCTCATTTCCGCTAAAAAGTTTGTTTCTAGAGGACAATGTATTCCAGAATAGGGCATATTTCCGCTAAAAGATTGTTTCTAGAGGATGATATATTTCAAAATAGAGAGAGGCTAATTTCCCCTAAAAAGATCGATTCTAGAGAAGGATGTATCGTAGAATAGGGACAGGATCAAAAAGATCGCTTCTAGAGGACGATATATTGCAGAATAGGGACTGGATCATTTCCCCTAAAAAGATCGCTTCTAGAGGACAATATATTCCGAATAGGGACTAGGCTTATTTCACCTAACAAGATCGCTTCTAGAGGATGATATATTCCAGAATAGGGATGGGCTCATTTCCTCTAAAAAGATGGTTTCTAGAGGACGGTATATTGCAGAATAGGGACGGGGTCAATTCACCTATAAAGATTGTTTCTGGAGGACGATATATTGCAGAATAGGACAGGCTCCATAAATGGCATAATATAACTTTATATTTTATTACTAGAAGTCCTAGATGTGTATAATCTGTAATAATACGGATGCAGTAGACCCCGGACCCAGGTAATGCTCCGGGCACCCCCTTTACGCCCTTGGTTCTGCGTCCTTAGTTATTCTGGATTCCCAGTCCCCGGAGACATATGCGCGTCAGATACCGGTATCTCAGCCGCTGGCTCAGGTTGTGTTGTTGTATTCAGGTCTGGTTCTTAGAGGCTGGAGAAATAATGAGATTGCTGATTCCTAAATTACCGCTGCCACTCTCCTGGAAAATGTGTCTGCAGCAATCCCAAGCAGATGTAGCATCAGATTTAAGAAATCATCAAGACATCGCTCCTGTGTCTGTTTCTTGTAATCAGGTGGACGTCCTTATCCTGACATAACTATGGTGGATGTGATTTGTTTCTATGAAGGAATGTTAAATGCAAAGTAAAAGGAAAAACACCAAGAATCATTAATGTCTGGGTTTACAGTTACTGTATATACAAGTAAATTGCTCTGCAATCTGGCCCTGTGCAGTCTGTTCATTTTAAATGGGAAGAATAGGGCCGGGAGGAGCTTTCCCTATGGTAAGAGGAACTTTAAGGGTTTATTTTAATCATCATAAATAGGTATAAACTAAGCAAGCAATTTTTTTTTTTAAAAATTAAAAATCTTTTCCACCCTCTTTAATTCTGCTCATTGTCTACAATACAGATAGCCGGTTTCCTAAGCAAAGAACAGATCTGAACTGGCTGAATACTGCATATGGCTGGCCTAAGTGTCTCTATTTCTGCTTACAGCTGTCACGGGTGTGGCACATTTGACAGTCCTGTGGTGTCTGGCTGTAGAAGGTCGCAGCATTTGGCTGCACAAACTGCTCCCTGACATTCTTTTCTTCTCTGCTTGGGGTTAATCCCTTTCCCTTTAGGACCCTGCAGATTTCCTCACCTTTCAGCTGTTAATCATCAGCACTTCCCTTGGTGTCCTTTAATAACCTCATTCCTCTTTAGTCTTTGCTGGTTTTAGAGTTATAAAACCTATACAGGCCTTGGATGCAAGCAGTCGGCTTGCATCAATCTGAAGAAACATTGTTATTTATTGCTGCATCTCTCCCTGAGTTTTCCTGGAGAGTTGTTCATGTGCGTTCCCCTGTGTTTTGCTCCCTGTATCTTCTTTAGAGCTTAGTGGGGTTGACTAAGCGCTCATCCCATCTGTTCCCTACCTAGGGTCAGTCAGGATAAGTCAGGGTCAGGTATCCTGCTCGGCGCATACGTGCAAAATTTCTCTAGGATAGTCAGGGATGCCAGGGGCCAGTGATAGGTTTGGTCAGGGGTCACCATCTCCCCCTTCTCTAGACACAGGGGTTCCCTTCTCTTTCCTGTTGCCGTATGCATGGTACTTCCCCATACCTAGCGTGACCGCAGTATGGGGGAGCGGACAACTCAGTCCAGTGGATCAACAATCAATCATCAGAACTTCACTGCCCTCTAACAAACAAGAAACCAGGAGGCCAAGGAGTAGTGGCCCGTTCTTGTAGAATGATCATGTTTAAAGCTCTTCAAAGGGAATCTATCACCAGGTTTTTGCCATCTATTCTGAGAGCAGTATAATGTAGAGACAGAGATCCTGATTCCAGCAGTGTGTCACTTACTGGGATACTATCTGTAGTTTTGATAGGAGATTATCACTAGAGGACTAGTAAACCTCCTGCCATGTAGTCCTCCATATTCATGAGCTCTATATGATCCTGCCCCCAGCACTGATTGGCAGCTTTCTGCCTATGCACAGTGTACACAGAAAGCTGCCAATCAGTGGTGTGGGTGGGGTTATAAAGAGCTCAGCATTCAGAGAACTTGTAGATATGCAGCAGATAAAACGGGGATTTTATCAAAACTGCAGCAAGTAATACATCGCTGGAATCAGGGTCTCTGCCCCTACAATATGCTGATCTTAGATGGTGTAGAAAAAAAACCATGTGACAGATTTCCTATAATGCAAAATTTTCCTTTTCACAGGCAAAGGGGGGAGGAAGCCGCACCAGTCAAGGTTTCCTCCAACCCTCTCACCTTCACGGTGTACGACCCCCAGGAGAGGAGCCTGATATGGGCCTATTTTGTACCTCTTTGTGCCTTTAACATATGTGGCTGAAAACTCAACATATAAATAGCCTATAGATAGAAAAAACACAGATCTGTTGTCTTCTATGAGGAAAAAACATGAATTGTTCAGAATCCGATGGAACATGTCATATTGTAAAACATGTAATGTATCCAGAAACACGACTATGTAAAAATAAAGGTGTGTAAATGACTCTACGGCATGACATTGGGTTATAGGGGCTTATTCCATACAGAACAAATGCAAATCCCAAATACATTGTAGTTTATCAGTCCTTCCTCTCAATATAAATTGTTTTATTTCATTTATTTCATATGTTCGAATCATAAATTATGTGCAAAAAGGCTAAAATATGATGTACGCAGCCTCAAGAACGTCCTTTCGGAAGGAATTCCTTCCCTAAAAGAGATTTATTGAATTTACGTTTTACCGTTAAAGGATTTTGCTGCTATTGATTATGTGTCACTTGCTGCTACCGCCACATCAGATACGTGCATTGGTAACGCAACAGCACCCCCTGCTGGAACATCGGAGGAACGATTTCTAAAAGTCTTCATTTTTATTATTTTTTCTTATGTTATTGTTATTACTAACATTGAGACATGCAAAAAAAAAACAAAAGCCATCAGTGGGGATCAGAGCCTCGTTAATGGTAGGGTTAATAGATCTGATGATGATGACTTTGATGATAATTATGATGAGGATTACTATATACCTTAGATGCTGCTTGGCACTTGCTCATTTATTGTAAAAGGATTGTCCAGGTGAATAATGCAGAATGTAGCAGTATAAGTGACTAACAACGCGGTGTTTATTTGGGCACTATGGGCGACATTATGAATGTGGGTACACGGATTTGCAGACGAATATCCAAAATGTATTATTCTACCAGATGGAGGTTAGATTTTCCACGTGGACACGGACCTGCTGTGCGGATTTTTAAATGCCCAACATGTTAATTTCTTCTTCAGATTTCACCCCATTCCACATAGGAGCTGGGAAATCCAAACCGTGTGCTGTGCATCTATCCTTAAAAGTAGCGATTCCTCCGGAATTTTGCATCCTACAGTTATGTTGAAACAGAGTAATGGAAAAGATCCAGCTGGACTCCAACGGATAAATAAAAATTCTTCTTTATTTCATCTTGATTAAAAGCTATACAATATACATGTAATGTAATGTAGGTATGTATATTGGATGTAATGTAATGCCGCGGGGACTGCATGGCTGGGGACAGGTGTGTGTGTGTGTGTGTGTGTGTGTGTGTGTGTACTTGCGGAGTGCGGGAGGGGGCGTAGCCGAGCGGGGAAGTGTCAGGCTCCTTGCACACGTGACCAGGGTAAATATCGGGTAACTAGGCAAAGCGCTTTGCTTAGTAACCCGATGTGTACCCTGGTTATGTGTGCAGGGTGCCAGAGAGAGCATGTGCAGCGAAATCCTAAGGATTCGTCAACGGATTCCGCTGTTTTCCAAAACGGCGGATTGCAACTGAAGGAAAACAACGCAAGTGTGAAACTAGCATAAAGTGACATGAGCCACTGAAAAAAGTCGCACTTCATGAATCTGTCTAAAAACATCTAGATAAGCAAAGTTGTCAAGGGAAGAAAGAAAAAAAAAGCCAAAATAAAAAATGGAGCAAAAATTACAGAGAATAAAATGCAAATTCTAAAGTCATTAATAAAGACCAAATTATTCCAGAAAAGGAACAACAACAATGAATCAGGAACACAGTATTTTGTCTTCAGTAACATTTTGTGACTCTCCTTTTAAACGTCACCGTTAAGACGCCGGTGGACCCGCCAAGGTTTTTAGGGGAGAAGCTCATGCATAAAAATGCCGACAATATTTTTCTTGAAGCATTTTCACTATTGTTCTTTTGGCGGCTCAACTGTCACTATCTTTTATACCATGATTTAAACAATAACATGCTTCATCTTTTATCCACTTCAAAGTTTTCAAACCGTGAAGCGGTTAAAGAAAGAAAGAAAAGAGCGATTGTGTGCACAGAAATGTCGTTTTTAGGCCCTGTGCTCACGTTGCGTATTTACCGCGGATTTTGCCGTGGATTTGCAGCGGAATTGCTGTAGAAAAGGTGTGTAACATTGCTGCAGTCACTCCCCAGCAAATCCTATGGGTTTTAAAAAAATGCTGTGCGCACACTGCGTTTTTTTTAAACCCGCGGATTTTCCGCCGCGGAGTTAGTGAGCACGTACTTCTTTTCCGCAGATACCCGCAGTTTTTCCCATAGATAATGGTAAAACCTGCGGGGACCAACTTGCGGAAAACCCGCGGTAAATACGCGGCAAAAACGCAGGTGCGAGATTCTTTCAAAGGGTCCGTTTTTTTCTTAAGAAAATGGCACTTTCTAGTGCGCATATAGCCTTACATTGTTTTTGTTGTTTGGTCACACTTTTTTCAGGTGAGATACTTGCAGAATCAGCCTGAAAAAATAAGTTGTGTGCACAAAACTTTAGTCTTAGGCTACAGTGCCTACAAGTAGTATTCAACCCCCTGCAGATTTAGCGAGTTTGATAAGATGCAAATAAGTTAGAGCCTGCAAACTTCAAACAAGAGAAGGATTTATTAACAGATGCATAAATCTTACAAACCAACAAGTTATGTTGCTCAGTTAAATTTTAATAAATTTTCAACATAAAAGTGTGGGTCAATTATTATTCAACCCCTAGGTTTAATATTTTGTGGAATAACCCTTGTTTGCAATTACAGCTAATAATCGTCTTTTATAAGACCTGATCAGGCCGGCACAGGTCTCTGGAGTTATCTTGGCCCACTCCTCCATGCAGATCTTCTCCAAGTTATCTAGGTTCTTTGGGTGTCTCATGTGGACTTTAATCTTGAGCTCCTTCCACAAGTTTTCAATTGGGTTAAGGTCAGGAGACTGACTAGGCCACTGCAACACCTTGATTTTTTCCCTCTTGAAGCAGGCCTTGGTTTTCTTGGCTGTGTGCTTTGGGTCGTTGTCTTGTTGGAAGATGAAATGACGACCCATCTTAAGATCCTTGATGGAGGAGCGGAGGTTCTTGGCCAAAATCTCCAGGTAGGCCGTGCTATCCATCTTCCCATGGATGCGGACCAGATGGCCAGGCCCCTTGGCTGAGAAACAGCCCCACAGCATGATGCTGCCTCCACCATGCTTGACTGTAGAGATGGTATTCTTGGGGTCGTATGCAGTGCCATCCAGTCTCCAAACGTCACGTGTGTGGTTGGCACCAAAGATCTCGATCTGGGTCTCATCAGACCAGAGAACCTTGATCCAGTCTGTCTCAGAGTCCTCCAAGTGATCATGAGCAAACTGTAGACGAGCCTTGACATGACGCTTTGAAAGTAAAGGTACCTTACGGGCTCGTCTGGAACGGAGACCATTGCGGTGGAGTACGTTACTTATGGTATTGACTGAAACCAATGTCCCCACTGCCATGAGATCTTCCCGGAGCTCCTTCCTTGTTGTCTTTGGGTTAGCCTTGACTCTTCGGACAAGCCTGGCCTCGGCACGGGTGGAAACTTTCAAAGGCTGTCCAGGCCGTGGAAGGCTAACAGTAGTTCCATAAGCCTTCCACTTCCAAATGATGCTCCCAACAGTGGAGACAGGTAGGCCCAACTCCTTGGAAAGGGTTTTGTACCCCTTGCCAGCCTTGTGACCCTCCACGATCTTGTCTCTGATGGCCTTGGAATGCTCCTTTGTCTTTCCCATGTTGACCAAGTATGAGTGCTGTTCACAAGTTTGGGGAGGGTCTTAATTAGTCAGAAAAGGCTGGAAAAATAGATAATTAATCCAAACATGTGAAGCTCATTGTTCTTTGTGCCTGAAATACTTCTTAATACTTTAGGGGAACCAAACAGAATTCTTGTGGTTTGAGGGGTTGAATAATAAATGACCCTCTGAATAAACTTTTCACAATTAAAAAAAAAAATAAAAAAAGAAATAACATTCTTTGTTGGTGCAGTGCATGTCACACTTCCAGGCTGATCTACAGTCCAAATGTCACAATGCCAAGTTAATTCCGAATGTGTAAACCTGCTAAATCTGCAGGGGGTTGAATGCTACTTGTAGGCACTGTATGTGCGCACTAGAAAGTGCCTTTTTCTGAAGAAAAAAACGGACCCTCTGAAAGAATCCCGCAACCGTGGTAAAAACGACGGTAAAAGCGCACCCGCGATTTTTCCGCGGATTTATCGCGGATTTTCCGCAAATTGGTCCCCGCGGTTTTTACCATTATCTATGTGAAAAAACGTAGGTACCTGCAGAAAAGAAGTGATATACTCATTAATTTCGCAGCGGAAAATCCACAAGTAAATCCGCAGGTATGAAAAAACGCAGTGTGCGCACAGCATTTTTTCAAACCCATAGCGTTTGCTGGGGAATGACTGCAGCAATGTTAGACACATTTTCTGCAGCAATTCCGTGGCAAATCCGCTGCAAAATTCGCGGTAAATCCGCAGCGTGCGCACAGGGCTTTATTCCATATTTAACCATTAGAACTATTGTCTCTAATGGTGTGGGGGGAAGGGATCTGACAACAGGTTTTGAGCTAATAACTAGAGATGAGTCAATCCGAACTTTAAAGTTCGGTGTTTGTACCAAACATATAGTTTACAAAAATCTGTGCTCGAGTTCGGCAATCAGGTGTTTTACATATGCAAATCACTTATGCGAGCATTGCTGTGCTCGGGTATGCTCGGTGCTCAGCCCAGTGTCAGTCGCTTGCAGTGTTTGAACGGTTCGCACTGGGGGTAACAACAGCATGATTGGATGTAGTGTGCACCAAACAAAAAAAAAAAATAATGAAAGAAACCTGGCCCTCCCTGTTTATAGCTGGCTGTGTGTTGGCGGAGACCGAAACCACCAATTTAGTGACTTCCAATTAGTTCAGGTCCAGAACAGAACTTTATAAAAAGTCCGGGAGATGCCGCAGATCCCGAACTGCCACGGGTCTGCTCATCGCTTTTTTATAACCAAGACCAATCTATTTTAGAATTTACTCTTTAGGTAAAGCATGTTTATTATTAAAGGGGTTGTCCAGGTTTTTCACAAAAGTCGTCCGCTCACTCTAAATGACTACAGACTTGTGAATCCAAACATTGCGCAAAGTACACACTTCGGGGATTCTCCAGTGCCAGCAGAGATCGAGGGTGGTTTTGTGACACAGAGTATGCCACATTCCAACTAGACAAGTGCGGTGTCACTCAACACAAGTGAACTGAACGAGGCCGTGCACGTCTAGTCAGAATGTGTCCGGGAATATGAATATCACAAGTGCGGCCTCACTCAACACAAGTGAAATGAGCGAGGCCGTACACGTCTAGTCGGAATGTGGCCAGGAATATGAATATTACAAGTGTGGACTCACTCAACACAAGTGAACTAAGAAAGGTTGCGCACGTCTAGGCAGAATGTGGCTGTGAATATGAATTTCACAAGTGCGGCCTCAGTCAACACAAGTGAACTGAACGAGGCCGTGCACGTCTAGTCGTAATGTGGCCAGGAATATGAATCTCACATGTGGGGCCTCACTCAACATGTGAACTGAGTGAGGCTGGGCATGTCTAGTTGGAATGTGGCCAGAAATATGAATATCACAAGTGCGGCCTCATTCAACACAAGTGAACTGAGCAAGGCCGCGCACGTCTAGTTGGAATGTGGCCGGGAATATGCATATTGCATATTTGTGATAACATGACCGTTCGGGTAGAAGAGAATCCTCACAGCGCGCAAAGCATGCAATGTGAGGATTCGTAAGTGTGTACTATGATTTGCGTGTGACTAGCGTGAGGATCGCATCGCATTGTCTGGTCTAGCCGGCAGTTCTCCTGTCAGGAGCTGATCAGCTGCATAGAAATGCATGACGCTAACCCCCTCCTTTCAGGAGAGCCGCCGGCAAGTCCGGTGCGATCTTTGCGCAAGTCATATGCAAGTGGTGATGAAGCAGATCTATTGAAAACCAGTAGGAATTAATACAGCCAGTACCTTGTATACTTCATCTTACAAACTATTTGCAGAACCTGTCGTCCTGTGCCGACCAATGTACGTTTTGGCTAATAGGAGCGTCCGGAGAAAGGTGCAATCTTCCCACCTCTCATAATGAACACCTATGGAATCGGTGAATTTAATGGCTCCTATTTAGCCAAATGGCACAATATTTTTTTTTCTGCCATTTTGGGTCACCATAGATCAGCATATCCTTGTGAATGCCGAGTACAAAGCCTCATTTATACATCCATAGATGAAAGCTTTTAATGCAGAAGTAACAGGATTGTGCTTATTTCACTTTATGTCAACGGCGCCTGTGGGATAAATCGAGTTACACCCATATTTTTCCGGAGTGGCTGGGTATTATATAAATGGATTAGATACGGTCTGTAATTATAATGCAAGACACAATACATACAATAAGAATGACGGAGACTGTGCCGGCCACCGAACGTCGAGCGCATTAAAACTAAGGAAACTGACATTAAAATCAGCGCATTAGGTGGTTTATTCAGACCAGAGCAAATTATGACTGTATTGTTAACAATTGTTAATGGTATATTGCTGCGGCTTTTAATGAAAAGATCCCAACGCGTCTCACTTAATACCCCCCTCCTTTGTATAGATGTTGGAAACCAAATAGTTACATTGTTAATGAGTCCTGAAAATATTTTATATCAGTTTTTTTTCTGCAGAATAGAAGTGACAACCAGGGGCTTTGAACAAAGCTTGTGATCAGGATAAAAAGTAAAAGGCAATTTGTAAAATTATATATGTTTCCCAGACTGAGAAAAAGAAAGTTGAGGCTTTAAAACATGTTGCTATTTCTGCTTGGTGTTAATTGGCTCTATGACAGCATAATGAACAGGTTCGCAGCTTTTCCTCCGATCAGTAAAGCCACTGGTGAATATTACAAGAATCAGGATTTCAGCCGAGCGGATTATGATGTGAAGTTCTACAAGGTCCAGATATTTCAGCGCTGGATGTCAATGCTAAGCCGGGCTTTGTGCAAAAAAAAAAAAAAAAAAAATCAACAAAAAGGCATAAAGATGTGCAATAATGTAGCAAAAATAGACGCGCTCAAGAGAAAGTATGGCATCGAGGGCGGCAAAAAAAAGGGATTTAACATAGGTATTTATAGACAATTACTGTACGAAGTTTTATATTCTCTATTGGCGTCATTATTTCCAGGCTCTGTTCAGTTATAGGAAGACAAAAAAAAACGCCAAACTGTAAGGCTATGTGCGCACGCTGAGTTTTTGGTTGCAGACATTTTCTGCACAAAAAACTGTACCTTGTGGCAGAAAAACGCACCAAAAAATCCATACTTTTTGGTGGATTTTTTGGTGTTTTTATTTCATGTTTCTTTTTTAGTTTAATCATTG